>NC_081409.1:178694850-178994850 GCF_030272615.1 Cryptomeria japonica
ATCTACTACAATAGATAAGTGAAGTGGTTGAACTAATAAATAGCATCTACAAATGTCTGGAAATAGTTCCGACTAAGCTTGTATATCAAACTGCACACTCTGCAACACGCTCTTCTTTGATATGTTGTTCTGCTGCAATCTGGAGCACAATCTTTCACTCGCGCACAAAGAATTGTGCACACTCAATCACCAACACTCACAACATAACCACTGATCCCATAATGGACACTATCAATCACACTTATATATTTGCAACATCAAATTAGATCTTCTACATGCCAGCCCAAAAATGCATCACACAAATAAAACATGTAATATCAAGCCGGCTCAATCCAATCTCCAATACGCATGCAAACCAAAACAATGTCAACTAAGACATAGTCTGGACCCAAATCACCACCACAAACATTAAAAACCCCCAAGAATTATGCCTTGATCATCTGCAACATGCTACAATCACCAAGAATGTTGCATAACATGAAGAACATCACCGAACCAAGGAAATCTTCAATAATATGCACAATGATCAATACAGACCACCAATACACATAGAAAATGATCTAGAGATATTCACAAGCAACATGAATTGCACCACAACAACTCGGATTACCGGAAACATCATCATCACTTTACTGGAACTCAAGACCACCAACATAATAGACTGTCAACCTGAAAGATTCACTTGTAGGCTTCCAAATCATGAACCACCAAAATTGAGGACACACGTGAATGTCCCAAATACTCTGTCAAATCCACACACAAAGATATTGCAATTCTAGAGCAAGCAAAGTACAAACTGGAACACTGAAAAACTAAATAATAACCATCACAACTCGATCAAATCATCATGCAGACCACTGAAACTTATGCTGAATCAACTAGAGATAAGTATCTCTAAACTCATTAACCCGCATTAGCTCATCTGCAACACATAGGCTAAACAACTCATTCAACCAAACTGCAATACTGGAATACAGAGAAGAGTATGTTGACATCAATGACAAAACATTGTTCCAACAAAAATCTAACACATACATACATACATACATACATACATATGTACATATATATACATATACATATATGTACATATATATACATATAGGTATATTATATGTACACACACACACATATCTGTATATATACATTATATATATGTACGTATATATACATATATACATTGTACATATATATATATGTATATATGCATACATATATATAATGTATATATGTATATATGCATATATATACATATATACAATGTATATATGTATATATGCATACATATATACATATATACAATGTATATATACATATGTGTGTGTGTGTGTGTGTGTGTAGATCTATCTATCTATACATATATGTATAGATGGATAGATGTGTGTGTGTATGTGTATATATATGTATATATGCATATATATTGAGTCATGGGTAAAATATACTTAAGTCATTTGAAATGTCGTTGGAGTATTACACAAGCCAAATGACAACACTAAATATGCATATGTACCCCAAGTAATGTTTAAAAGTGGCATTTGTCATAATTGTCAAGAGCTATATTAATTTGGTTATAGCCACTAAACCCATCTAAGAAGAAAAATACCTTTTTCCTAAATAATGAGTCCAAAACTTGGTCAATGAAAGGCAAGGGGAAAATGGTCTTTCCTAGTGGTTGCATTTGGTTCTCTATATTCAACACACACTCTCTGTTTGCTTCCTTTGTTGGGTATGATGACCAATGGAGACACCCATTCACTATCTAATATAGAATATATGAACCCTACATCCAAAAAAATTTGTAATACATGTCTCAGAGAGTTTGGTTCATTCTCCCCTATGGTTGTGTTACTAATCTACAACCTACATTGCTATAAATGCAATGTATACAAAATCTAGATTCTATGCATCTCATGTCATAATAATCCCAAGTGAATGCAATTGTGTGGGCTTGTAAAATATGCAACAATTTAGAGTATTGGGATAAGGTGTTTTCATTATAAACATTGAGTGACTTACTAGGAGACACTTCCATAGGTGTTGTTGTTGTTGTCATGACAAATGCAAGATAAAGACTAGATATATTAAGGCCACATTTGTGTGGTAAAAGTTCATGGAATATACTAGAAGGGGATTATGTTGCATTATATAAGAGGCTATGTAGTGGGTAGGTTAAGCCTGACAAAAAAATATCTTCTTACGGGTCTACCCCATAAGAATTCTATATGATGCGAGCAAAGACTTCATCCTCATCCTAAATATCTATTGTGAGACTCCTCTCTATAGTCATAAGTGTCTAGAGGGAATATTGGTCTTCTTCTTCCAATCTTGGCCACATAGGTGGATCTAAATTAGCATGGGGCTGCATTGGAGGATAGAAAACAAACTTCTTTATGACATTCCCATAAAAAATAATCACATTTCCAGACCTGTTGCCAATAAAGGCGTTCACTCTATCTAACCACGGTTGACCTAAAATGAATGGATATCCTCCCAAGTTAGCCTTGGGTTGTAAGACCATGAAGTCAGTCGGGCATTCCCTAGATTCAAGTGTGCTAACCAAGCCTTCAATGATTCCTTTTGGTTTAATAGTTGATCTATCTACGAGTTGGAGCATTGTCGGTGTGGGTCTTAAATTCATTAAATGCATATTCTTCATTTTCTCCCTAGCCATCACATTTATGACTACACCAAGATCAATCAAGTTATTTTTAACAAGTGTCCCACTAATGTGGACACCCACTATAGGGATACGAGGGTATGAGTATTTGGGAATGACCAAGGTTCCTAACAAAATATTAGCTAGTTGTCCTACACCATGCATAGTTTGAGGGTCTTTCATTTTCCTCCCTAGTCATTTAAGGCAATTCCATGATAGATTTAGGGTGGATTGGAAAATATTTTATGGATTGGATGAGAGTAATTTTTATACAAAAAAAATTCAATTGACCCAAGAGATGAAATTCAGGCTCAAGGTGGTATTTTTGAGTGGCTGACTTTTCTATAGATGACAATTATTTGTTTGGGAGATCAACATGTGGTTGGTTCTACTTAGGACCATTAAGAATTTTTATTGATTACAAATGGACATCACTAATTTCAACCAAGTGGGTTTGATACTGGATGGTTTTGTTGAATAGGCTTGCCATTGGAATTGAGTGCATGCTGAGCAAGCAGTTGTGGTTCTCTTGGTTGTGTAGAAGCAGGTGTGGTTGGATTAGGCATAATTTCTTATTGTTGGGGTAATGAATTTGGCATGAGTGTTGATTGTTAGGGTGAGGGCTATTTTTGTCGTAGGTAAGGCATGCTAGGAATTTTCCATTGTTAGTTACCCCAACATTGTTGTGGCCATTGATTTTGAGGAGTTTGTTATTGTTGGTTATAGTTGGGAAACCGATAAGAGTGTTGTGTGGCCATATACCTTGTTGTGACATCCAATTGGATGGTGAATAATTTTTCCATGGTTGATTAGGCATAGGATTCCAAGGTGGGTTATTCCAATTTACAACATTTGTATCGACCCCAAGAAATGAAACATTGTAAGACAAGGGAGTCTTGAAGCGCACCTTGTCTTTGTTTCCAAGGTTTATGTTGAACAGTGTAGAATACTTGTCCTTCCCCATCCTCTAGGTATGAAACTTTGGTTGTTCTTAATTTTCCTTAGACATGATAGCAATATTTTTTACATTTTCAATTGACCTTCTTTTGTCTATAGTGAGGTAAATACTTAGTAAGAGTTGCTTCATCTTCCTCCTATATCTTCTTTATATGTAGGATGTCCAATTATGTTGCAAAAAGGCTAATGATGTCTTCTTTCATATTGGAGAAGATTACCAAGCTTCATTCTAGGGACACTAGAAGATGTCTTAATGGCAGACATGAGTCTAGAGATTTTAGTTTTTCTTAGAGTTGATCATGAGTAGCTCCTACAACTATGAAAATTTTAATTAAAAGATGATTGAGAAATATCCCCTATCCCAATAAAATTTAAGGAATCCATGCAATTTTAATTCACTCCTCTCAAATTTATCAGCTTGAGAGATTCAAAGGACAACTTGTTCTTCTCATGATTTATTTAAACAAATTAAAAAAATTTCCATGTAATCCTCAAGAGGTTCATCCTCCTTTTGTGACATTCCAAAAATGTCTTCTCTTTTCATTTCTCCTCCTCGACACTAATCCTTATACTTCTACAAGAATTTTTCCTTCATTGTTTCCTAGCTTGTGATGGAGTTCTTACCCGATCCCATATACCATCTCAGAGCAACATCCTTCAAGGTTTCTAGAAAAATCTTCAATCTATGGGCATCATTTGTGTAATCATAGCTATGACACAAGACATCAAATTCAGACAAAAAGATATTAGGGTCTTCTTAGATTAGGCCATAGAAGTTAGGTAAGGTAGATGAAAGTATGTTCTTAATAGAATCAACACATTCCTAGTTAATAATTGGGAACTTAAAGGTTATTGGCTCCACTAAGTTCTCTACTTCTTCACCAGCCCTTGTATAAAGTGTCTCTTTTTGTTGTTGTGGATGCTCTTGGTGATAGTGATTCCTCAAAGGATGTTGAATTCTTTGTTGTTTCAAATATATCTCATGGGATCTAAATGGATGAAAGGAATATTCCTAAGGCATCCCTTTGTCATCACATACAATGGAAGTTTGAGCTTAAGGGCTATCTTCTTGCACTTGTTAGTAAATAGTTCAAACTTTATGTAAAAAATATACTATTCCTAATGCTGATGAACTAAAAATTCTAAATTAATGAAAGCAATCAACATAAAGCAAATAACATATAAGGAAACCTAAACTTAGATGTCCTAAGCCTTAGCACCATTCATGAAAACACCAAAAATGACCAACTCAGGTACTAAGTGTAATAGGTTGATGCAGAAAAGTCAATGCATGCAGCTCAATGGACCAACATATCCCTTATCAATTAACCTCTTGCCTTAGAAATAATAATTTAATTATTGACTAGGGATGTGTTTTCTTGGATGATGTAGGCACTATATGTGTAGTTAAGGGCTCCCTAAGTTATCTATCAATTGTGTATATAAGACTAATAGAAAATAACAAACTAAATTAGAAATAAAACAACGTTGAAGGTGAGCCTATCTACGCAATAGTTGTAATGGGTCAGTAGTTAGTTGATACAGTAATGGTTGTGGGTGATTTTATACTACAACTATGCTACTATAGCATTGTAAATTGTAACAAATATAATTTACACCCCATGTTTGTGCTCCTACTTTGGCGTGTCCCATTTCCATTCCCCCCTAGGCCCATTTTGGCCCCATCCTATTTTTGGAGGACCAGGGTGTGGAGCATCTTGGTAATGGACCAGGGTGCCCCAAAATGCCTTGGCCACCCTTAAGCAGACCCCAATTTGAAATGGGACAGGCCCTTTCCCTCCCTAATGGAATTTGGTCCCCGTGGCTACACTTGATCGTTGGAGGTCGTCCTAATAAGTAGTTTACCTAGGGAACCCTATATAAAGACATCCTATCAATTCATTTTCACATCACTCATATACCCTAACATTCGTGCATCCATGAAGTATTTTATCATAAAGCATTTTTAGAGATTCGGGGAAACATTTTATCCTTCAAGCATTATGGAGAAAAGTTACATCAATCTTCATGCAAGCATGTGTGCGTGATTTGGGTTTTTCATGTTCATGTGTTTGTCATGTCATTACATACAACATTTGTGATTACATTCAAAGAGCATCACATCATCAATCATTCCAACAACAATTGCAGATCTGAGGTATATCTCCTAGCATTTACTTCAACATTTATAATATTCAATTCCAGGTTAATTCCTAAATCAAGGTTTGACCTAAGGCAAATCCCTATCCATGACCCCATTTTATTTCTTTATGTGTGCAAGGAATAGGCTCAAGATTTGTACTCAAGGATTCTAAAAGAGTCGACAGTGATGAACAGGTTCAACTTTCGACAAAGAAAAATTTGGAGGACTAGAGCGAATCTGTACTCCCTGGTCTTGAAAAATTAGGCTAAACTTCTAGGAACTGGTTCTAAACATCTTCTTTTGCCCATATCTTTATTTGTGGCTTTGTGGCAGTCTAGTTTTGACAGTCTACTTCAACCATTCATTGTTTTAAGCTAATTTCCTAATTCACATCCAATCTTCAACTAGAAAGAGGGAGCAAACTAAAAACTAGTGAATTTGATAAAAATTTCAGCCCTTTCCTTCTTTGGATTGTGGCTTGATCTATCAAATTCACCCCTCTCAATGTAGTGGTCCCCAAGGAATAATTAGCGGTCTTACTATCCTTATTGGTGAAACCTTATTTTTTTGTCATTATAGCTACAACTTAAGACACACAACTCCATTATATCAATGCTATCAACTGATAATGTTAATCCAACTCAAAAGAAATAAACGTAACCATTAATCTAGAAAAGTAACTAACAATTTGACTAATTGCTACCATTTTTTGTCTGTTTTGGTCGAAAATGTGTAAATTTTCAATTAGAACCTTTGTCAATTTTTAGGTAGTGGGGTCATGTGTTAAAGGTCTAAACTTTTATTCCCTCAGCTAAGTTTTGAAAGTGATCCTTTCGCATTGCATAGGTATATTTAAGTCATTCACTTTAATTATGCAATTTACGTGTTATACTCATGTTGTATGACTCTTTTATGATGGTCAAAAGGTTAAGAAGGTATTTCCCTTGCCTCTTCTTATTAAATAATTTTCAAAAATTATGCAAATTTGTGAGGTTAATAGTTTTGTTTATTCTATGACTCATTATAGAGTTAAGTTTAATTAGGTCTAACAACCTTGAGTTAAGACTTGACAAAAATTTATGAGTTCTTACATTAGAGGAAACCCTAATTTTCCCTGAGCTTCATTATACAAGAGAAACTACCATGCTGACCACACAAAGGGAAGATGGGTTGGAGACCTTTGGAAGGAAGAAATGAATTGAAAGAGTCTCAAGAAGCCACATTCTATAGTTTGTTCACAATCTTGCCCATGGAGAAGAGAGATTATTCTAAGTTTGAAACTTCAAACTTACTCATGGAAGCTCTATGTTGCTTAAGTCGATGGTAGTTTTCTCCTTAGAACACATAACACTTGAATGCCTTATTGTATTTGTCTTCTTATTTTAATTATCAAATGAGAACGTTGTGAAGTTTTGCAAGTAAGAGCAGGGTTGAAAGGCTTCATGATAGTATAAGGGCTAAAATGATAGCACTAAGTCCACATGATGGAGTAGTGTGACCATTCTTGAAATAGCAAAGAGCATTCAAAACAATGGCAATATTGTGTCTTTGGGAAGAAGTAAAGGACCTATGATAAAGGGTAAGAGATTGTCAAGGCAAAGAGAATAATTAAGGGTCGAACTCTCGAGGGTATGACATGGATGGTCTTTGCAAAGGGTTTCCTAAAAGGAAATGTTCCAAGAGGAGACAGTGACATAGATAAAGAATGAATGACAAGGGCAAGGAGCAACCATGTATAGTGGTAGTCATGAATACGAGGGATTGTGAGAGCTAAAAGAAAAGTAATATACAATCATGCTTGAAGTATTAGATAACAAAATAAGGATTCAAGATAGTCAATGAGATGTATGACAATGAGATAAGGTAAGAAGGTATGAATCCTTCAAGAGACTAATATATAGGCCATGAATCACGATAGTAGCAGGGCAAATTATAGAGGTTTTTTAAGTGTAAGTATGACCTAGATGATATTGTGAATGAGGTCTACATCTAAGGATAGTGACAAAATATTAGTAAAGATAGTTGCAAGAGATAAAAAAGTGTAGTAAAGTGTTTTTAACTAGAGTGATAAGCAATAGACAATCTCTTTTAAAGAGAAAAGTAGTCATTAATATGTAACATAGAAACAAGAGTATTCAAATCATGACAATCTTAACTTAGTGTGTACTGAAAGAACACATATAATTATTAGGAGGAATGTCTATAAGTTATTATGAGAACTATATTAATATGGTGGTGAATAAATCATAATTGTGAGGAGATAATTTAGTAAATATTGCTTGGGTGAAATGAAAAATTACAATCATGATTATAGAAAAGTCATGATGAAGGCTCTTGGTGCTTTGAGATTAATCTTGAAGCATATATATGTAACATTACTAGAACATTCATATATGTTTGAAGATAATATTATCATACAAATCACAACACTACTTTTTTTCTAATATCTCATGAACATTATCATAACACACAAGTGTCCTTTTCCAATATCTCATGCTCTATTTTGGGAAAAGTGATGTGTTAATGACTCTTTGAATTGTTTTTTGTTGTTACTCATACCTTTGAGAAATCCTTTAAAACTCTTTATAAAATTACACTTATTTTTACTCCATCCTCTTACATACCACATACTCCCCCTTGTTTTAATTTCTCGATCGTGTACACCACCATTACAAGTTAGGATAAGGGCAAAATTTCAAGCTCAAAAGCCAATTGAATAGTGGATAGAGGTTAGATAGTCAAGTGATAGTAGAACATATACAAAATGGCAGTCCCACAAAGGAAATTCAATGGCAAAAAATAGTAAATGGGCAACATTAACACAAAAGCATACTAACGAAGAGCATAGCAAAGAGACGTGAGCAATTTTTTTAAGATTAACCAAGTACCAACGGAGAGGATTATAGTCATGAAGAGAATAAATGCATGTAGTACCCAAATACAAGATGACATCCTAATTCATTTTATGATTATGACAATGACACTGGTTGGACATTGTGTAATCCTCTTATGTTTGAAGAGGATTATCCTTGAAATGGACAGTGACCAAGTGATGGTGGCATGACAAGTTGATATCATTTAATGAAGAAGACATTAGCTAAATAACACTGGCAAAACTATAAGGGATAGCATCGCCTTCAAATTTTGAACTAGATGTAGTTATTTTTGTAGATTTGGGTAAATAAGATCTACTAGTCTAATTATATAAATTGGAAATGAAACACATTTACCACCTCAATACATTAAGGAGATGATCAATGGTCCCTACTTTAGACCTATTAATCAATAGAACCTACTTCAGACTAATAGGTTGCTAGTGATTGATTCTCCTTTTTGAATTTATTTGTTTTGATTTAAAAACATGTAAACAAGGACTAATGATGTAAAATTGAGAGTAAATAACATATATAGAAGTCTTCAAATCAGATATGTGGACTCTGAGTACAAATTTGGAAATGCGAGTTAGAGAGGAACATGTGCTTAAAATTTGAGCACAAAAATGTCAACCTATGGGGCTAGGTGACCTAGGTCTAAAGGTGTCATAAGCGGATATCTTAAATAGTTTCAAGATCAAGATGTTGCTCAAAATATCCTCTTGAAATTTTGTTGGAAAAGTGTTAGATATTGTTCAACAATTGTCAATGTCCAAGGTTTTCTGCTTCTTCAAAATCTAATTTTCTTTATCTCATTCTATACTTTTTGGATCTTTATTCCTTCTCTTCTAAACATGTAAGCTGCACACACGAGAGAGGAAAAATGGTGTTAGGGTGATATGGTTTTCCTAGGTTAAACCCTAGGTTGGAATTAACCCTTTAATGAAAATAGATAAAAAGGAAAGCTTTGAGGTAAAATGTTGGATTTACAATATCATACCTTAAGTTTGATGTTGTTGTTGTTACGATGATGGTGTAATGTTATGCTCTTTTAACAAGACTCACAAATGTTGACGCAATAACATGACATGACAAGACATATAAGATTCAATCATAAGAACACTACTTGCATGAAGATTGTTGCAACTTGTTACTCCATAATACTCAAATCTAAAGGAATTTTCTTATAATGCTTGCTCTAGGAAGTGATCTCAATAATGCTCAATGTTGTAGAATGAAAATGAATTATAAAATATGCTCTTATATAGGGTTCCCAAGATGTGTCATAAATTAGGCCAACCTCCAACAGTCATATAAAAATATTGGGATCAAAAGTCATGTTGCAAGAATTGGTACATTGACGTATTTAAACATGGGCCCAAATTGGGGAGACTATGGAACCTATCACCCTAATCCACCAGGAAAAGGGTTCCCAACACCCTAGTCCACCCAAAAAGGCGTGAAACAAAAGTAGCACAAGTGTACTCAAGCTCACAACAACTCGATTTAGATCATCGTATTATCATAGGACATTAGTTTTGTAGTGTAAAGCTAGAAATAGGCTTGGAAAATAGGTAAGAAGAGTCAAACTAAGACATAGGCACAAAAAGGAGTGTGATATTGTAAGGGGGTTGCAATTTAGGACACTACACTTGTATGGTGAGTAGGGTTGCAAACCAATGGATAGTCTATAGAAGGTAAAGAGGATGAGCAAAGCTAGTTAACAAAGAGCATGATATCATTACATTTTTATGGTATGTCATAAGTGCATAGTCCCAAGAGAAGAGCCAACTAGAAGGGAAGAGAACACACTATAATCATCATAGTGACAGTGAGAACAAGGCACGTGCCTTGAGAAACATGAGTATGTTAGTAAAAGGACAATGCCAATGAACAATGAGAACAAGAGCTCTCATAGTCGTAAAACTAACTATAGTCATAGTCATAGATCATGCAAATGATAGTCTCCATGGAGAAAAGAGCAGTCAAGATAAGGAAAGGCTATCATCATTCTTACAATTACATGACAAGCCTATGTTGAACATCACAAGAGTGTCATAAGAAGTTCCATGATAGTGATAAGGAGAGAGGGTCAAGGGTAACATTGTGTTTTCATAAAAAAGATAGCATTCATCATGAAACAAAGAGAGGTTGAGAACAAGGCCGTGAGGGAAAAATCAAGAGTTATAAATAACGTCTACTACGGAGTTAGTGCCTATTTGGTGAATGACATGGATAATACAAAAGTAAGAGATGACAATATCTTAATGGAAGTGATAAGAAACATGATTCCAGTGATGAACAATGCTAATGATGTAACAATGTAGGGTATTCAAAGCCTCCATATATAAAAGTTAGTTCTAAACCCTACATGGAATGACATAATAGTCATATACCCTAGGAAAGTCAAAACAAAAACATCATAGCAGCCCCTATGACAATGATACAAAATTATAGTCATAAAATATAACAAAAAGAGCAATTTTGTGACTCATGAATAAAATTTTGACATGAATAAAAATTCATCAATGGCATGAATGCATCCAAGGGAAAATTATAGGGCATGATGAATCATTTTGAAGTAGTTTAAGAGGTCTTTAGTGACCAAAATTGATTCTATCTAACCAAGGATAGTTGTGAGCATCTTGTAAGATTTTTGGAGATATAGTTGAGCAGTTGTGAAGCTGGAGAAAGGATCTAGCAACCAAATGAGTGGATATAGGGCTATTTTGGGATAGTTTTGACCTAGTTTGAAGACTATCCACATATTTAGGAATTATTTCCAATATATTGTAAGCACCTAGCAACCAAATCAAGAACTCACCAAGTGGAAAAGACTCCAAAAAGTCAAGGAAATGAATACTTATCAATGAGAACTCAACTAGGCACCCAAGACATTGCCAATAAGGTCCACAAAACAAGGATTTTGTTTCTTTCTCTTTACTGCACATGCTACAAAATTCCAGGAGATGATTGTAGGCTACATAAACACACTTAGAACTCAGTTTTGAGACAATTCTTATTATCATAGGCCAATATTGTAATTCAAAAACAATTCTTTCTGGTATGGTAAAGGCAAAGATACTCATTTTCAAATATGTATAGTAGTTGTAAGCACTTTTGATCCTTTTCTCATTGCTATTTATTGTACAAAAACATAAGATAGTTGATGCAATCTTATGGCGAAGTTATTTTCCCTTTGATTTATGTCCTATTTTCTTTGCCTTTATGTAGAAAATATGTACTATTGTAGGTCATAACTCATGTTTAACCGGTTAAGGAGAATTTTTAATTTCTGATAGTATTTCTACTTCTTTCTAAATGATGTTCTTGACATATTTAACCTATTTGTGAAACATTATTGCAAAGTGACATGAAATGTTGAGTTGTGTATGCCATCATTCAAGTTATTGATTATATCGTAAGTTAGTAGTATAGGTTTGAAATAAATTTGGTGCATCATTGTGGTAGTCATAGGTTTCATTCCAAACCATCTCTTTTTTCTTTTTTCCAACAAGTCAAGTTAGATTAGTGAGCTCCAAGGGAACCAACCCTCTCTAGAGGTTGATTTTTATTTATCAAAGCCCACACTTTGAGAAGTCTTCCCATGTTTCAATAGGTAGTTGAGTTGATAGCTTAGCAAGGGTGCATACTTAGTTCATAACATTAACATTAATACTAACAATCCACACCACAAGTAGAATTACGATACCTTAAGTGACCCTTGCTTGAATGTCGTAACCTCTGATGACAATACTCAGTCTAACTTAGAATATAATCAACATTCAACTTTTTATCCAATAATTAAGTAGATACATAAAATGATATAACAATCTTATCGAATTGACAATATCTAATAGCTCAATGACTAATATATTCATGGTAACTGTTGGTGTAAATAAATATTCATTTTGGATATTATTACACTTACTTAAGTTAACTTAGGATAATGCATCTCTTCGTAGTTTGGATTTGAGACACTTAGAGAAGTGTGCACTTAGGGATAGAGCTTGTAGGAGAAATTCCACCTTTTGTGGTCTTATTTTGTTGTTACACTCCACATTTGGTGGGTCATCCACCTCTTGTGGAATATTATATTATTTCTCCTACCTACCCTTAGTATTTCTTACCTACCCTTGTTTCTCATTGAGCCACATGTCATATTTGTGTGCTCATACATCCATATGGCCTTGCCTATATAAGCAGGCCTCTATTCATTGTATTGGTTAATCCAGTTGATCATTTGTATATTGATGAGAGTACAATTTGTTCTTGTCATTCTATTGTCTCTTTTATGTTTTTTATTGTGCCCTTGATCTTGGCAAAATTCTACATGGTATCAGAGCTTTTGGGGCTTCATTGATCGGTTTTTGGAGACATCGTGGAAGGCTTCTATTTTCGGATTTGGGGATCTTCATTTTTTTGGGGCGTCATACAGCGATTTGGACATCACCGTTGAATCCGGGAGGCCATTTCCATAAATTTTGACTATAAAGTCGACCTATTTTGGTGAGAATTTTTTTTCCCATTTTGGCTAAAATCGTACGGATTTCGAATTTTTTTAAAAAAATAAATAAATTATTTTTTTCAAAAAAAAAAGATTTCGAAAAATTTCAAAAAAAAAAAAAAAAAGAAGAGTTTTTTGAGGGGTCCGCAGACCCCCTGTACTCGGCTGTACCGGCTGTGTGCAGGTTGCAGGTACCTGCCGCTGCAGCGCCGCTCCGATCGTCGCGCCGCCACCGTGTCGGTCCTCCCGCTGCCGCCTGCGCCGAGATCTGCCACCGCCCACGCCGAGATCTACAACCACCGGTGCCCGCAGGTTCCTGGCGCCTCCACCGCCCACCGGCTTCGGCAGCTCCCGGCCGCTGCCAGTCCCATGGCTCCGGCCATCTCCACCGTCGGCGACCACCTAACCCGCCACGTGGCAGGCGGCCACTAGCCCATGGATAACCAGCTCTCCGTACGCCATGTAATCGCACCATGTCGACCGTACGGTCTGCACAACCACAGAGCCACGCAGTCGTCCGTACAGTGCCACGTCATCCGTACGGTTTACACAATCAGCAGTCTGTACAGTACGGACGCCCAGCCAGCAGGGAGGCGAAGTTTTTGCGACGGTCATACGGTCGTCAAATTTAACATAGTGACTTGCTAATGTCAGCACCACATCAGCACTTTTTGAAATTTTTTTGACCCCTCTCCATTGGGCTTTTCAGTTTTGCAGTCCAACTTTGGAAGGCCATATCTTGCTCATTTTGTCTCCTTTTTTGGTGCATTTTTTTTTGAAATGGGCTAAAATTTCGTGATCTTCGCACTGGTGTAGTTATTTTATGATTTTGGTGCATAGGTTTTTCAAAATTTTTGGATTCTCTCAGCTGTACCTGTCCAATCCTCAATTCTGCAACTTCAAAGGCCTCGTTTGAGCTCATATGACCTCCTTTTCAGGTGCCTTTTTTTTGAAAGTGCTTATTTTTTCATCTACTTTCAGAATCTATGATCAGATTTCAGAGATTTTGAGTGAAAATTGTACTTTCAGATATTGGTCTTATTTGGCCTATTAGGTACTTGTAAATTGCTTGGATCTTAGTTAGATCTCTTGCATTATCAGTTTGAGACTCTTTTGCCCTTATTGAGGCAATTGTAAAATTGTAAATCAGAAGTCCACTTTGCCATTTTTTGCAAGTGGCCCATTGTATACACACTACTTATAAAGTGCCAAATCATCACATTTGGGGGGGGGGGTTCTTTGATTGAGTGAATTTGGGGGGGTGTCTTGTGTGATTGTGCCTCTCTTTGTGCTCTTTCCATTCTTGTTGCAATGAGTCCTAATAAGTTTCCACCATTAACTCCACATAATTATGCATCATGGAAAATTAAAGTATGGAGTAAACTAATGGAAAAGGGTCTCACACACTACATAGATGGAACAATAACAACACCACCTGATCCTAAGGCTGATCCAATTGCTCAATTAGAATGGCTCACAAAGAATTGCATGGCTCTTTGAACCTTACGCAAGTATGTATCAGATGACCTCATTTTTCATATTGAGAAGTGTAAAACAATTAAAGAGGCTTGGGATATGTTTCAGAAATTGTATGGACAAGTTGATGAAATCAGAGGCTATCAGATTGACAATGAGCTCACCAACTTAGATCCCAAGAGTTTTGATACAATCCAAGATTATGTAACCAAAGCAAACGAGCTAAGAGCAAAGCTAAAGGATTGTGGAATTGACAAAAAGGATGCTCAGTTGATCTTCAACTTGTTGGATAAGCTTGCACCAGAATATGCAACATTTGTGTCTAGCTTCCAAACTCATCGTTTGATAGTGGGGAGTTCTTATGTTATGCCTTCATTTGATGCTTTCATAGAAATGTTAATATTGGAACAAACTAAGTTGTTGAACATGGGGTTTCTCAAGTCTTCAAAGTCCAAGGCTTTGGTAGCAAATCAAGGAAATCAAGGAAGTCAAGGCAGAGATTCCAACGAGAAGAAGAAGCAATCCAAGTCTAAGCCACACCAGGAAAAAGGACAATCATCCTCTCCATCACAAGGTGATTTTTCATCCTCTTCCAAGAAGGGGACACCACCTAAGAAGGATAAACCAACTTGTGCATACTGCAAAAAGTATGGTCATGATGAGCATCGATGCCACGCAAAGCAAGTTGATGAGTTAACCAATCTTCTCAAGAAAAACAACATCAACTTGCCATTCGCCTACACAAAGAAGGATTCAACTCCTTCCTCTTCCTCACAGTCTAAGGGAAAAGGGCAAGCATTTGTGTCTACAACAAGTTCTTCACAGCAATGGATACTTGACTCGGGTGCCTCATATCACATGGGTTCTACAAAGGAGCAGTTTTCTTCATTGGAGCCATCCAAGGTACCTCACATTTACATAGGTGATGACACACAAGTAGAGGTTGAAGGGAAAGGTTCAGTTGACATGGATGATGGAACATTTGAGAATGTTCTCTATGTTCCTAACTTGTCTACCAACCTTCTCTCCATCTACCAAATCACTCACTATGGGAATGGGAAAAAGGTTGAGTTTACACCAAATTCAGTTGTGGTAAAGGAACTTGATGATGATGCCTTGGTAGCAGTGGGACAAGTCAATGACAATTCTAGACTTTATTCATTCTCCCACTTTGTGCCAAGTTCACCTTCTAGGGCCTTGCTTACTCATTCAAATTCAGAAAGTAAGCTATGGCATGAGCGGTTTGGTCACCTCAACTACCGCTATCTTCAGCAGCTAAGCACTAAAGACATGGTCACAGGTCTACCTCGAATCAGTTTTTCAGAGGGTGTATGTTCAGGTTGTTCCATGGGCAAGCATCCCGAAGAGAAGTTTGATAAAGGGAAAACTTGGAGAGCTTTGGAAGTTCTTCAACTTGTTCACAGTGATGTAGCAGGTCCATTTCCAGCACCTTCATTCAGTAAGGCCCGTTGTGTTCTTACCTTCATTGATGACTACTCCCGCTTCACTTGGGTCTACTTTCTCATTCATAAGAGTGAAGTATTTGACAGATTTTAGGACTTCAAGACTCGTGCGGAGAAGCAATCAGGGAAAGTGGTCAAGATTCTTCGCATAGATAATGGAAGGGAATATGTGAACAAGAGACTTGAGGATTTTTGTACATTTGAGGGGATTGATCTTCAGCATTCTGTTGCATACACTCCACAACAAAATGGGGTTGCAGAACGCAAGAATAGAACTCTCAAAGAAATGGCTAGTTGTATGATACATGCACGTTCTCTTGATCCCGCCTTTTGGGCAGAGGCTATCAGTTGTGCCACACACATCCAGAATCGGGTTCCTCACAAAGCTTTGCAAGGTATTACTCCTTTTGAAGCTTGGGCTGGTAGGAAACTGATTGTGAGACATTTCAGAGTCTTTGGGTGTCCAGCATGGGCTCGCATACCTCCACAGAAACGCAAGGCATTGGAACCTCGGAGTCGACCTTGCATATTTGTTGGATATCCTGAAGGTGTTAAGGCATACAAATTGATGGATCCAGAGACACATGAGGTATTCATTGAGAGGAGTGTTCACTTTGAGGAAAGATCTCCTAGCTTAGCCTCTCAACCTCCTCCACCTTCCTCCCTTGTGGATAGTGATGTTAGTGATTCAGATGATGAGACTCCCTCAACTCCGACTCGCAGGGTTACACCTCCGCAGGGTCCACTTGTAGTTGAGGAGCCTCGTTCTCCACCTCCACCTAGGCCTTGTTGGGCTCGACAGACACTTGAGTCCGCGGGTTCTCTTGTTGGGGATCCTTCCGATACACGGAGAACTCGATCACAACATCACGATCTTCCACATGCATTCATTGCTACCGCTTCCAATCCACATACTTTTAGGGAAGCATCAGGGGTTCCTGAGTGGGACCAAGCTATGGAGGAAGAGTATAGTTCCTTGATGAGGAACAACACATGGGATCTAGTCCATCTCCCTAAGGGGAGAAAGATGGTTCGATGTAAGTGGATCTATAGGACCAAGTTTGCAGTGGATGGTAGTGTGGATAAGTATAAGGCTCGGCTTGTTGCAAAGGGTTTCTCGCAGGTTGCAGGTGTTGACTATACTGAGACCTTTGCCCCTGTAGCCAAGATGAACTCCATTCGCTTGACACTTGCTATTGCTGCAGATCATGGTTGGGCTATACATCAGATGGATGTGAAAAGTGCTTTTCTTCATGGTGATCTTGATGAGGAGATTTATATGGAGCAGCCACAGGGTTTCATCCAGGATACTTCCTTGGTTTGTAGACTAAGGAAATCTCTCTATGGCCTTAAGCAGGCCCCCAGGGCTTGGTATGCCAAGATGGATTCCTTTCTTCTCTCCTCAGGGTTCACCAGGTGTCATTCTGATCCGAATGTCTACATTTTGCAACAGGATGACTCTCACTTGATACTTGTGCTCTATGTTGATGACTTGATCATTACAGGGAGTACTTCATCCATCATTAGCAGGGTCAAATCTGCTTTGCATGACAGATTTGCTATGACTGACTTGGGTCTTTTGCACTACTTTCTCGGGATTGAGATTTCACAATCACCTTCCAGGATCACACTATCGCAGCCCAAGTATGCTCTTGATCTACTTGCACGATTTCATATGGCTGATTGTAAGCCTGCCCCGACTCCCTTTCTTTCAAGAGTCAAGCTTGAGGCTCATTGTTCTTCTCCACCAGTTGATGCCACTTTGTATCGCCAACTTGTGGGTAGTCTCATCTACTTGACTCATACACGCCCTGATATTTCATTTGTAGTTGGCATGGTTTCCCGCTTCATGCAGGATTCGCATGAGCTTCATTCGAAAGCCACCAAATGCATCCTTCATTACATCTAGGGTACACATCACTATGGGATTCACTATGCAGCAGGCACAGGACTTCGCTTGGTTGGTTACACAGACTTTGATTGGGCTGGCAATCTAGTTGATCGTAAGTCTACTTCTGGTTACAGTTTTCACCTTGGTTTGGGCCCCATTTGTTGGCAGAGCAAGAAGCAACATGCTATTGCTCTCTCTTCGACTGAGGCTGAGTATCGAGGCACTGTTAACGCAACGACTGAGACCATTTGGCTCCAGCAGATTCTCACAGAGTTTGGTTTCACCACTCCACGACCGACAGTTCTACATTGTGACAATCAGAGTGCCATTGCGATCTCGAAGAACCCGGTCCAGCACCAGCGGACCAAACACATCGAGATTCATATGCACTATATCCGAGAGCTCATCCAGGATCAGGTCATTGATTTGCAGTAGTGTCCTACAGCAGAGCAGGTTGCTGACATATTCACCAAACCTTTCACCGAGAGTAAGTTCCAGCAGTTGCAAGCTCTCTTGGGGGTGCGGGATGTGTCATTAGGGGGGGTCAGCTGACTTCTCCTTCCTCTCTTATGGGGGGGACTTTTTCCTCTTTGAGGTTTTGTCCTTCTTCTTTGAGAGTCTTTTGTACATTCATCTCTCTTCTGGGGGGGAGTTTTTTCCCACTGTGTTTTCTCCCTTTCTCCGTTTGTGAGAGATTGCTTTGCATAGTTTTGCTTGCATTTGCATATTGTACATGGGTACCTATCATGGCCTAGTAGCCGAGACCCATCTTGCATTGTTAACTTGAGTCTTCATTCCCCTAAGTTATACTTAAGGGGGGGTGTTGGTGTAAATAAATATTCATTTTGGATATTATTACACTTACTTAAGTTAACTTAGGATAATGCATCTCTTCATAGTTTGGATTTGAGACACTTAGGGAAGTGTGCACTTAGGGATAGAGCTTGTAGGAGAAATTCCACCTTTTGTGGTCTTATTTTTCTGTTACACTCCACATTCAGTGGGTCATCCACCTCTTATGGAATATTATATTATTTCTCCTACCTACCCTTAGTATTTCTTACCTACCCTTGTTTCTCATTGAGCCACATGTCATATTTGTGTGCTCATACATCCATATGGCCTTGCCTATATAAGCAGGCCTCTATTCATTGCATTGGTTAATCCAGTTGATCATTTGTATATTGATGAGAATACAGTTTGTTCTTGTCATTCTATTGTCTCTTTTATGCTTTTCATTGTGCCCTTGATCTTGGCAAAATCCTACAGTAACCCCAAACTTTGACAAGATTTGAAATTTATTCATGATCTCAGGCGTGGATTGCTTAAGAATTTAAACAACCTTACTAACAATTTTTGACGTTCATAAAAATGAAGATGACTTATTCTTCTCCATAGCTAGTAATAACAACCTAATTGACAATATTTGATAATAATATATTTCCAATCAGACTCTTATTACAATTGAAGAACAAGGAATGTGCAAGACGAAGTAAATGTCATTATGAACCATATTTCCTTTGTCCCACAAACTCCTCCTTGTCCTTTGAAAGCATTTATTTCCTAATTACAACATTAACATAAAGAACATTTAATTGCTCTCACTTATGATAGTTGCATTACATTTGGCCCCTCCATGACTGCTACCTTGTGAACTGCAAGGGACACCATGTTGTGGGTAGTCTACTTTCGTTGTGGGTTAGCTATTAGACTTATTATTGCAAGTGTCTTAAAAATCATCCAATCACATTACTACCATTTCTAGTATCATGAGATCATATCCATAGATATTCACAAAATGCATGCATTCATTATATGACATATTTCATCTATCAAACTTAGAAAGTCTTAATAAAGTTTAGGCCAACATCTTTAAAGTGTATGAAATGTCTTATAAATTGTGAGATATAAATAGGTAAAAAAGGGTCAATCCTATAGCCCACAAATGTGCACATTTCATTTAGTTGACATGCACACTAAAGTGGGGGAAAAAATGAGATGAGAGAAATACATACCTTGCCCTTTTATTCTTTTATTTTATAGTCACTTTTTGTCCAATTGGAAATATAGTTTCACAATGCTCAAATTATCTTTTTTGGCACATAAGTTGACTCGAAAATTAAAACCTAAGAGTTGTTAACTTATTCTAGTCCCAAATGGTTCAGAATATCCATATCTATAGTCACTCACATGTCCTTAACTTGACCATGAGAGTAGATTTTTCCCCTAATTAATGTCACACTCACAACCTAGGCATCACAATTAAAATATGTGCTAACCCTCTTATATATTTTGATTGTTAATCATCGACTTACATACCAAATACTTCAAATTAAGCACCAATGATATTGTATTTAGAGACGCCCTAGGTCACTAATTCAAGGAATAATCAAGAATCAAATCATTTTAAAATATTGGATCAAAGAATTAAAATCTTATTTTCTTTACATAAACACTTGTATCAATAAATAATACATTTCAATTTAATAATCTACGTATCTTGCATATCTGTTTGACACTTAAAAAATCTTGGCTACTATCAAGGGGATATAAATGAATTCTCTCTAACAAAAGCAATCCTCTATAGGTGCTTCTCAACACCATTGAATTTTAGATGCAAGTAAAATCACATGCACACAAGTAGAAAGGAGCTAGAGAGTAGAGGACATAATCATACTCCTAGGACTAAACCATGCCAATAGAACTACATAACCAAATTGCAGGTGTGACTTATCTAAGAGAACATTAGACCTTCTAAGAAAATCTATAATATCTTAGACAATGCTAACTCAATTTCATAACTCATATTTTGATTGTTTTTTATTAGGTAAAATAGATTTTGAAGGGGGCCCAAAACCCTTTACATCAAAATGCCACCATCAAGATAAAAATAGGCTAATACCAACAGCTAACCATAAACAACAACAAAAAAAATATACTCGCAACAACGAACAAGGCAAGGACTAAGCCCAAACCAACCTATTGTAATTCCTACATAATTTTAGTAGCTTTCAGGTCCTTATAGATAATCTAGTCATGCATAAAAAATAACCTCTTTGATAATTTGAGAGTGGTCATCTACAATTTTTGATTGGCTCTAAGTCCTTTAAAAGACACATGTTTACCTAAATCAGAATCCTATCCAACAACCTCCTCCTCCTCCCCAACAACATCAATGCCCTCCATCAAGGTCTTGCCTTCCTTTTGCTTCTCGCCTGCCACTAGGATTTGAGCTTTGTCATTCAACATGCAGAGTCCCATAAAATTTCTCTAGACAAAATTCTTGCTGACACTAAACACTGTGTTGAGCTTGTTGTGGACCTTGCTAATAGAGCTTTTCAACGTACTGATTCTTTCCTCTTGGTCTTTTTTCATATACATCCCTTACCACCGACACAATCAAAGCCAACATCTTCTTGGACTCATCCTTCTCCATACCCTTGTTCCCAACACTTTGTAAACTATCCAGTCTCATAACATCTTCTTCCATTTCATCCCAGAGGGGTTTAATGGCACCACAATTAAATCCCCTTCACTTAGTCCTTTTCACCTTGTTACTCTCATCTTCTTCAAAGGACAAAGAAATGGACTCCTCAGAAGCTTTTTGATCCTTGCAAATCTTTCTACCATCACAATCAAGACCAATAAACTCCACTATCAGATCCTACAATACAATCAACTCCACCTTATACACAGACATAGTGCCATTATTCCAGCCTTTCAGGACGACTTTGGTAACCAGTGAGTCATGATTGTGAAGTTTCTCCAAGAAAGCAGTAACCCCCCCTGTAGAGAGCTTACCCTAGATAATGGGGTATTTTTGCCAGTTTTCATGAGAGTTTGGTTCCATTCTATACGTGTCCCCACCCATGGACTCAAGGGAACCACCCAAAAAACAAGAGGGCACCACAATAGGGATGGCATGACAAGAGAAAATAGAGGAGAAAGTGACAAGGAAAGCAAGGTATAAAACACCCGCAATCTGCATGGGATAAAGATAGAAATGATAGGAGATAATCATGATTAGTAAACACAAGGCCACCTTAACGTGCAAACAATAAATGATAGTAGGATCGAGAAGACTCCCCATAACCCAATTCCCTAAGACAAAATCTATGGAGTAATGAATAATCATAAGTGGAAGGTGGTTTTGCCAAAGAGAACCCCATAATAGAGGTGATCTTATGTTTCCTTCGATCAGGGGTGTTCAAGAAGAATATAGACTTATTATGCAGATTGATTCTCTGGCTAGAAGCTACCTCATACTTCATCAAAATATTTTTCAAATATTTTGCTTCTCTCATCGAGGCTTCTCCCATGATAATAGTATCATCCACAAATTGTTGATGGGAGTAGATCTGTGATGAAGAAGAAGGAGAAAGCCCCTTCGGATTCCCAATTGACACCAATTTTTGGATAAGCCTGCCCAAAGCTTCCACCATAATAATGAAAAGAAAAGGGGAAACAAGATCTCCCTACCTAATACCCCGTGAATCGCTAAAAAACCAGAAGGAGAGTCATTAATGATAACAAAGTACCTTGGAGTAGAGATTAGTTGGCCAATAATTTGCACCACCTTGTCGCCAAAATTGAAAGCCGACAAGACTTTAGGGAGAAATTGCAAAATTAACTGTATCATATGCCTTGAGGAAATCCAACTTTAACAAAAAAACTTGCCTTTTTGTTGATCGGGAGAGAATGAATATTCTCATGCATAATGAGGATAGAATCAAGAATTTGGTGACCAAGAACAAACCTAATTTGATGAACAAAAGTGATACACAAAAGGACCCCCTTGATCCACAACACCAACACCTTAAAGATGATTTTATAAATAGAATTACAAAGGCTAATGGGACAAAACTCACCAAAGGAACATGCACCAATAATTTTAGGAATGAGAATAATAAAAATAGTGTTTAACTCCTTCAGTAAGGTCCTACTTGCAAAAAACTCCTTGATAGCCCAAGCCACATCTCTAACCATAGTATCCCAATATATTTGAAAGAAAAAAATAGGGAATCCATCCAATCTTGGTTCTTTGTTTCCTTCAAAAGGTAACACATCAGCTCAGATTTCTTCATCAGAGGGAATCTTACTATGAGATCTATTCATATACTCATAAATAAGATTAGGAATCTCCTTAAGGAACTTTTCTTGACCTTCCAAATCAAGGTTATGTTCATCAAAAAGCATATTAGAAAACAATTTTGAAGCCGCTAGCATAAAATCTTCATCCTTATCAAGAGTAGCTCCACCATGAATAATGGATTTGATTCTGTTGGAAGATTGATGCTTTAAACTGGAAAGATGGAAAAACTTAGTATTAAGATCACCACATTGAAGCGAAAGGGCCATTGATCTTTGCTTCCAGAGTTCTTCTTCTTTAGAAATAATATCATGAGGTTGGATAAAAGGTCAATTTCTTGCTCAATAAGCCTAGGAACAACACCATTGTCTAGATCAAATTATAGACATCATCAAGATCTCCCTAAATCTTCATCTTAGAATGGAAAATGTGACCAAAGGTAGATTTAATCCAACACACCACATTAGATGTTGCAAGGTGTGCACCCTTTGTCTCCTTGTGTTATGCAACCTAGCGCTTGGGTTTGTGACATGGCTTAACTGCCTCCTATGGATTTTATAAGTCTAGTGGTTGTATCGAGCATTAATAGGTCGATCTTTTGATACAATGACAACCATACTTATAACGAGTGGTATCAGAGCCCAGGTCACAGGTTCAAACCCCCTTCCTTGCGCTGGGGGGATTGTTGCAAGGTGTGGGCCCTTGGTCTCCTTGTGATGTGCAAAACAACGCTCATGTTTGTGACATGGCTTAATCGCCTCCTATGGGTTCTATAAGTCTAGTGGTTGTATCAGGCATTAACATGTTGATCTTTTGGTGCAACGACAATTGTACTTCTAACATTACATTTCACTGAGGCAAGATTTTAGCAACCCAAAACATGGTTGAACCATCCACATTCACCTCCCACCACTTCCAAAATTTGTATCTAAGATCCAGATATTGATCCCACGTCTTCTCAAATTAGAAGGATAAACTCTTCTTTCAACCCATAACATTAGTAGAAAGGGAAATAGGGAAATGATCTGAACCTGATTTAGTAAGATAAATAAGGCACATGAGTAGGACAACATCCAGTCAGGTGAGATATGAGCCCAATCCAATTTAACCTAAATGAGCTCCTCACTACCATGCCTATTAGACCAAGTAAAAGACACTCCTTGCAGATCCAAGTCCAACAACCCTTACGAATTAATAAAGAGCGACAAATCCAATCTACTATCATCAACCACCTGAGAGCCACCCTTTTTATCATCATCATCTTTTAAGGTAGTGTTAAAGTCCTCCATAATCAACCATCTCTCATATTGATATAGAGATTTAAAGGAGACCAAATAGCTCCACAACCTTTTCCCTACTCCCTTATTATTTAGAGCATAAATATTGGAAACAAATCCATGAGGCCTCAACCCTAGGTCTTAAAAATGGGTCGCAAGATGATTTGAATCAGTGCAGATTTCCACACCCTTAATAGTCTTAGGATTTTAAAAAGTAGCAATGCCACTAGAGGCACCATCAACATCGGAATAGTGGATCCCACAGTCTCTATAGGAACAACTTAATTCTATTGAATTTTTCACACTACATCTTGATCTTGTGTATGAGAAAAATATCCGATTTATGATCCCTCACCATGTTAGTAAAGAGATCATGTTCATGGGGGTTATTTATCCCCTTTATATTCTTGAAGAAAATCTTCATTTTACTTTCCAAGGTGTGTCGGTTAGGCCCATCTCTAGAAGAGTCTTCTGGGTCCCTTCAACAATCTCTAATTTATTCTATTTATCTTAGCTTTGTTGGCTAGTAGGTCTACCTTGGCCCTTAATCTTTGATCCACAATCAACTCTTTGAAGATTACAGATCATCATTTCTAGACTATTGGAGTGAGAAGAAGGCTTCCTCCTTTGTTTGGATTTAACCAAAGTAAAGGAGGCTCTTCAGCCTCGGTAGAAGAGAACACATTTGATAGAAAGCTCTCTCTGAGATCCTCTGGCCTAGTGAAGCTTGGACCCACTTTCTTGACTTGGGAGACACCCCTAAATCTAGGGGAAGGCAACGCCTTGTTGGAACCCCTCAACCTCCGTCCATTAGTCACAAGCCCTACAAGGGTGACTCAATTGAAACACAAACGATCTCAAAAGGCTACCAACAAAACCATCCTCCACAAGTGACGTAATAACTGCAAAGGCAACAAGGGTGGCCGAACACACATCAAAAAACCCTTCAACACCCCCATACCCAATCAAAGGGTCCTTGGAAGGAGATCCAGACCCAACATGTGGTATAACAACAACAACCTCCAAATTATTAACGTTGGAGCCATCCTCCTTGGAACAAGAAACATTAGAACCAACCCCTCTTGTAGCATCTCCCATCTTGTTATCAACTTTACATGAATTTTTTCCTTCCATACTTTATGGGTTTTCTTTGGGGCCTTGGAAGGACATTTTTTAGCCCAGTGACCAACCTTCTTAGAATGAAAATAGGCAAAAGGGATAGACTCATAATCAATGGTTTGAATCCATTTGCCAAGCTTGGAATTGATTGAAATTTCATTAGGAAGGTTAATTGATTGGTCCACACACACATGCAATTGAGCATAAACCAAATGCCTCATATAAGTAGCCATATAGTCAACAAAAAATAAGTTACCAGAACAAGGCGCAATCCCCCTAAAGATATCTTCATCCCAAAATTTAAAGGGTAAGCCTGACAATCTGACCCAAGCATGGGCCTCATTACAAGACTAGTCACATGGATTCAAGCCAAGTTCCCATCTTTTAAGAGCCAAAGAAGAGCGACCAAGCATCCATAGACCCCTGGTCAAGATAACAATCAAGTCTTCCTCACAGGTAAAGGAGAAATAGAAGAAACCTTTAGCCATGACAACAATATCGATATGGCCTTTCTTATTCCATTTTATAGATACCATAACACAAACCGATTCAATATTTGAATGGGGATCAACAAATTTACCAACCAAAGAGCATTCCATAGCAAAGATACCCTTATCCACAATGCAGTTTGAAATCAAAATAGAAAAAACCCCAAAATTAGGATCAAAAGAATGAATCACAAGGGAAAAGGAATTCTTTCCTTTCAAGCACGAGCCAAAAAGTTTTGACCACTTCAAATTTTGGTTAGCTGACAAATCTTGAATCTTCCACTTACTAGCATCCAAAACAATAGAGGAGGGGTCTTCAAAAACATTACCTGCAAAAGACGGCCATGGGATTATGGTCGAGACACATGATCACTCGTACCTATACCATTGGGTCCCACATCGGCCAAAATCATAGAACTTTGTCTGAAGCGCTGGCTTGCTATTGAGAAAATGTGCGTCCTCTACTTGGTACCTTGTAATCAATTGGATCAAAAAGTCGTTACCACCTTCTGTCCCCATGGTTGACACAACATCTACACCGTTCTTGCAATCTTCCAAGATCCTCACCTTACTTGAATTCAAATTCTCCTTTCCTCCAAATGACAACTCCATTGATTCATGCTTCCATTTCATATATTTTGATTGTTACTCACTACTACATCAAGAAATCAATGATCAATAAACCAAGAACTATAAAATCAAAATAAACTATTTTAACCATCTCATTTTCAATTTAATTTACAATTTGAACTCTTTATTTAAATCTAATTATATTTATTATTTATATAAATAAAATTAGCCTCACAATTATATTATTTTCATACTATAAATATAGATTTATTAAAAAAAAGAAGAAGCTTCAATTTAATAATTAGATTATTATGCTGAAGGCGTACCTTATATGAGATGCACTACTTGACTTTTGAAATCTACAATTGAAAATAAAAGAAAACCAATGCAAGACAATTGGAAGCATATCCTTCGTTCATCACTTTTTTGTTATTTTTTACTGTCACATTTTGTGGTTGCCTTTCACTGTTTTGCTTTCTATTGGTTTTTCGCTTCCTCTTTACTTCGCCCACCATTTTACATTGTTTCAAGTGATGCTTGTGTTGGCATATATGATTTCCAATACATTTATATACAATTTCAACTACTTTAATTGCTTAAAAATAATAAAAGTACATTGAATATGCAAATCTTTAAAATGTCAAAAGAGCCTTTGATTGGTTTAAATTGTCATTTGTAGATTCAACTTTAATCCTTTGCATTTTAGCCCTTTTTTTCAAAATGTAAGGCCAAAAATATGCGATGGGTAGCTTGCATAAACAAAATTTTTCAAATGCACCAAGCAAAGTTTTTCACTCTTGCCCAAAGGATTAATGAATTGTTGTGTCTACTTTAAATTGGACAGCCCATAGTCTAAAATGGTACTCCAAAGTTTCTTTGATCTAATGTATCAAATACAAATACAAAATAAATGGTTATGGAATTTCAACAAGCTTGAGAGGACTGAAAGGAAAGGATAAAATTGGAAAGTACATGAAATTCAAATGGTATAAAGTATATTGGCAAATGTACTCTTGTAAGCAAATTTGAACCCTCACTATTAAAAGAGCATTAGAAACAAATGTAATTAAAAAAATCACTTTCAAAATAGTGTCATAAAAAATTAGATATAATTTAATTTCAAACATATAAAGAATTGAGTTAATAGAGATTTATATTAAATTATTTGAAATGAAAATGAAAGAGATTAGAATTTAAATTTTATTTGATGGAGTGTTTAATATAAATTGTAAATTGATTTCAAATTAAATAAAGGAGGTGATTGAAATTAAAGAGGTGACTATTGAGAATACAAGTGACAACGATCTTATCTAAGGTGAGAATTGATCTTGAATTTTATGATTATATTTTGATCATATTTAATTTTTTGGTATTTGTAATATTTGTTTACTTGATGATAATTGAAATAAGAAAAAATATTGGTGGTGCTAAGGAGCACTCTAGAACTTATATGCAAAGATTGAAATCTAGGTTGTATTTACAATTTAGCTAAGTCTCGAAATTAAATTAATAGTAAAAATGAAAGCTATAAAAGGTGGCAATACATGTCAATTTAAGATCTTAATGAATGTTGTTGAATTTTTATTTAATTGTCAATTGTTTATATAAGTTGATAAATGACTATGTTCTAAGAAGCATATTGAATTTCGCTTGATTATTCGTTGAAAGGTTGATTATTTCTAATGTTTGACATTGGGCCACTGATCATTGGTTCACCAACTAAAGAAGGCAAGATTGCATGCTTTTGTCAATGTTGTCCAATCATTATGTGATTATTGGATCTTCACATCAGTTGAATCATTATTAATTGTTAATTGTTGATTGTTGATATAAGTTGATAAATGACTATGTTAGAAAGTGTACTAAAAGTGTGCTTTAATATTGAATTTCGATTGATTATTGGTTGAAAGGTTGATTATTATTGGTGTTTAAGAAAGCATCACTAATCATGGATCCACCTTCTAAATGAGACAAGATTGTGTGCTTTGTGAATGTTATCTAATCATTATGTGGTCATTGGATCTTCACATCAGTTGAATCATGATTAATTGTCATTTGTTGATTGTTGATGCAAGGCCAAGGAGATGAAGTTCTCTCTCTCATGCTTTCTCTCTATATAATATTTAATTATACATTAATTTAATATGTTTAATTTATATTTATTATTATATTTTATACAATAGAAATTATTCAATATAAATATAAATATGGAAAGGGAGAGTGAGGGAGATAAATAATGAGAGATGGAGTGTGATTGTAAGAGAAAAAAATTGGTGTTTAAGAAAACAAGAAAGAGAGACCAAGAATTCTTACCTTCCCTCTTTGTCTCTCCCTCTTTCTAAATCTATTAGAAACCTTCGCTTCTCCCCCCCTCTCTCTCTACTATATTTCTCTACTTAGATCCTCTATCCTCTCTATTTATCCCCTAGTTCTCCCTTCCAATCTATCTATTTATATATATCTATTTGCATCTCTTTCACTCACACACACAATTACTATTTCTCCCTCCTTATCTCTCTTTCTATCTCCCTCTTCTCTCTATCTCCTCCTTTATCTCTCTTTTACCCCCACTATCTCTATCTCCCCATGTCTCCCTCTCCCTCTCTATCACTATCTCTTATTCACTCCATCTATCACTCTCTTTGTATATATTTATCTCCCTCACTCCCTCTATCTTTCACATTTTATATCTATCTCTATCTCCTAGTTCCCCTATACCTTCCCAGCTCTCTATATAATTCTCTACCTCTCTCCCTCTCCTTCTTCCTCTCTCTATATTGATCCATCATACTCTATCTCCCCTCTTCTCTCTCTCACCCTCCTCTAATTATCTATCTCCCTTTCTCAACCACCCTTTTTATCTCCCTCTTTCTCTCTATCTCTCTGTATATCCCCCTCCCTCACTCCCTCTCTATCCCCTACCTATCTCTCTATCTATATGCTTCCCCCTTTCTCTTCTCATATATCTCTATCACTCCCTCTTTCTCTCTTTTTCTCTCTATCTCCCCCAATTTCTCTCTTCCTCTCTCCATATATATTTTTCTATCTCCACTTCTCTCTATTCAAGTATCTCTCTATATTTTTGTATATCTCTATCACTCACTACCCCTATATCTCTCCCTCTCTCTACATCTCTCTATATATCAGTTCCTAGATCTCTATCTTTCTATCTATCCCTTTCTCATTCTCTTCCTATCTCTCACTCTATATATTTATCTCTTCCATCTCTACCTATCCCTCTCTCCTCCCTCTTTATATATTCCCCTCATTTCCATATCCATCTCCATCTCTATCTCTATCTTCCTCTTTACCTCTATTTCCTTAAATCCCTCCATCTCTCCCTTTTTCTACCCCTACCCCTCCATCTCTCTATTGCAAACATAACATTAGCCTATTGGTAATGGAGCTTGATTATCTTCTTAATTAAGAGGTTTTGCTTTAGTTATTCTTATATCCCTAGACTACTTGTATAGTTGATGTGAAGATATCATTTCTCAATTGAGACCTTTATTGCACAAACAACATCATTTTCTAAACGGTGTACCAATTGATCTCATATACTATAAAACTGTATGCAAAAAATATACCAAATTTTTTCCTAATTGACATTCCACACCTCTTCGACGTACCCATTACACACCGAGATGCAATTGCTAGTAAATATTTTTTATATTATCTAAAAATGACGACCGAATAATCTATAAAACAAAAACAAAAAAATTATTAACAATATTACTTTATATAATATCCATTGTCTTTTTTAATCTTAAATCTTCTCCTATAAATATTGATAATAAAAAAAAAGCTACCCGTTTTATCTAATCTCTAATATCTATAGTTTTATAAGCAATATGTACAAGTCTAGAAAGTATTTCTGAGGGTAACCGTAAGCTATATATTTAACCTGGGATGGTTATTCTTCTCAACGACTCAGAATGCCAAAGGACAGGGAACCTTGCCAGCGAGAGGCGTGTGACATTCAATCTTGTCTTACCAAGAACAATTTCAAGTCTGAGAGGTAAGTAAATAAAATCCACCTTTGCAAAATTTCATATTCTCCATTTGATTTGTGCAAATTTGAATACCATAGAACGAAAATTATAAAATATATCATATAGGTCAAAAACACCAGTAATCCATGGAATTACAGGACGCAAAATATAGCACATAGCAGACCAATGAGTAGATTATATCGTTGAATCAATACAGAGCCAAGGATACACAAAAATGTCACCATAAAAGCAACCCAAAAGTCCCACAAGATCTTCCTCATTTCCATATAGACAACTTACATAGGCTGTAGCTGTTTACTTTTTAGCATCATAAATCTTTTCTTCAATACCCTAGAGAATGGTCATATAGGAAGCACTTTCCTTGTTGATTCATGTGACAGGTTCCCAAATAATAATTTCTCGCTGTAAATTTTCTCCATTATCAATAAGGCTCTTTATTTTCAAGGAGACCTAGTTTGGTCTTTTGGCTGAGGACCTATATCTGCAAATGTGAAGTTATGAGTTTTATTCAACTTTATCCCAGTGTGCACATGTTGCATCGAAAGTTACTACTACCTTTTTCAGGTAATGCTTGTAAATGAAGTAGCTGAAATTAAAATGTAATTGCTTGTAAAATTAGGCAAGTGGAAAAGAAATGGAACTTCACATGCCTGCATATCAGCATCTCATATTACCTTGAGTCCTCCATTGTAAAAAATGGATGCATGTTTATTTGTAGGCAAAGTAAAACTAGTCTCTGAGGCCTACCAGGCATCAACAACTGGTTATTTGGCAATTGATCATCATCGGTACTTTCTGTCAGAAAATTGAGTTTACGTGGCAATTGATCATCATCGATTCGTCTTGTAAGAAAAATGAATTGGTGGATGCAAGCACTGACTGTATACAGTTCATTATCCTCTCAACTGGTCAATATTATTGGCTTCATTCATCTTGCCAAATATTTTTTTAAAGGACAGAGAGCAAAAACTGGTCAATGTTCTAGAGGGTGTCTGTTTCTGTAACCCCAAGTAACTGGACTTTACTATATACTTTATTAGATGCAAAGATTGTTATGTGGCCTAGACTACAAACATCCTAAAGGACACTTGGCTTGTTAAAGCTGGCAATATGAGTAGATGAAGAATTTGTTGATGTGTTGCAGTCTGTCTTCAAGCTTCGTTTAATCTTATACTAACACAAAGTTGCATAAGTAAATTGACAAAAACATTAGGTCTGAACTGTAATGCTACGCTTCTATGGATTTAGTTTACTTGCATATTTGCAATATATTACAACCCTTATTGTAGCTTTGAATTAGCATCAAATGAGTAGTAAATTGCATGGAAATATTACTAAACCTGAGGGCAGATGATTAAGAAAAGCATTCACCATAAAATTGAACAAATATAGCTTAAGACCCTAGTGTGGAGAAAATTAGCCTGACAGGATCTTCATGACTTCCTTAAGTTTAATATTCAAGTACAAAGTGGCTAAAGTGGCTATGGCACTTCGTGTAAGCAATAGAACTGAATACTTCATAAGGATTGCTCTTTACATTTTTCATATTTTGCTTTACTTAACTTCATTCATAAACTCTCAAGAACATGAGGAAAAGTAATGCATCAATTCCAATTTAAAGTAAGGTGTAGAAGTCGGAAAGCCAACTAAGTGACCTTTTCTCCTCCACATTTAACCTGGATTAATAGACAATGAAGTTCGTTGTACATTCAACTTGCATGATTTACATCACATTTACATATTTAGATGGGTCTACCTAGAACATACTTCCCATATGATGAGTTTTTTGTTCCCTAAAAATACTGTTGGACTAAAGGTGAAAAATAATTCCATCGTCTTTCCCTTGTCCATCCGTTTGGCTTGTTTGGGGTGTTGTCCCTTGGGACTTACAGGCCAATGCTCTTTTTCCACTTTCCTTGATGGTTGCTACAGGTTTTGGAGTAAGGTATTCTGTTCAACAGGTCTATAACTATCTCAAGCCAAATCATCAACATTAGGTAAAAATTTGCTGTTCATTCTCATCAAGCAATGTGTCATAGCCTCAATCTGACATACAATGCACAAAATGAAATTATCTTACAAAGTAAGACTTCACAATTTCATCAAATCGTGTATCTTGTTACAGTCGCCATCTCCAGCAAGTCGGGATATCGCAGGCTGATTAGGGGAGACATTCAAGAATGAACCTCACTGTTAAGTCTCATTTCACAATCAATCGGGTCATTAGTACTAAGTAAGGAGCGTCGATCTCTGAATTTTATACATCAATACTAATTAATAGTCACTTCTGGAGGCAGTGGCAGTATTAATACTTACTATCTTAACTAAGTCACTAAGTCATGGACAATTGATCAAGGCAGCGATAACTACATAATTAATAATCATGATCTTTAAGGCAGCGCTCAAGTTGAATTAAAAGCCACGTCTCTTGGGAAAGGAGATCCCCATCAAAAGGGGTGCAACACTTCAATTGGATATAGACATATAAAAGGAAGATATATTATAGGAAGAAAGGGCATCGAAGGAGAAAAAGAATAAAAGACATGGAGTCTGTATTTAGAGGAAATCAGGATTAAAATATTATCAGCAGCAGAGCAGTAGACTGGTATGCTGTATTGTGCTTATGATCATATACTTGTTCATTTATGTTGTGATATGTCAGCCCTATATATAAATGTAATACAAGTTATTGTATATTCTGTTATAAATACATACAAAGAAGCATTGTCAATAAGATTGCATTTGATCATAAAAATAGATTAGATTTATACTTAATTTCTTATACATTCACAATGCATGAAAGACTATATTATCAATGGCCTAGTCTTTAATCATTTGCTATTGCCTGCGAGAGGATAGGTTGGTGTGTGTAGGGAGAGGCAGAGTAAATCCTCACAGGATAGTTAAGCCCAAGATGGGGTATGGACGGAGTCCCAAAACCTTGAGGGAGCCTACTTGTAGACTGGCTTCCAAGCGCCCTATGACAGTAAATCCCTGTCCTCCATCAGGGTTAGGAAAGAAGTAAGGATGGGGCTCAAATATAATAATTATTGACTGTATTATGAATAATTTTTTCTCTAGTTTTAATAATCTGATTGAAGGCATGATAAGTGTGGTGATATACGGTTTAATTATGGGAAACAAGCTTACTCCCAGTAGGGGACATTACACAATGAAGGTTGAAACCATTTCAAATCCTTTAGATTTATAATTGAACGTATATTTCTGTGTGGGGGAAAATAAAGTCCAAAAGCATTAGCACCAAACCGATTTACTATTTGAAATTGGCAATTATTGGCAGGCATATTTCACCAGCATGCCATTGCCAATTTCCAAGGAGAAGAAGAGTTGATCAAGAATTTATGATGAACCTGGCAGAGAGATCACACAATGAAGAAGAAAAGGGTGCGCTAACTATGGGATAATTGAATTGCAATGAACATGTGGACTATAGCTAAATGCCACTTGCTATGAAGATCATGAGACTGTTGCCCTATAGCTGTTTGTTAAGGTCAGGGATTGTTTGAGGGATGATCCCATGTGTAGCTGGTGAAATCCTAGTCACCTAGGATGCCTATAAATATCCATGAACCTTCAACTTGTATGGCAGTGATCAATGGACCGACTGATTGACTAAGAGGTTAACATGATTGTAATGCCCCTTTTTGTAAAATGCCCCAGTTTTCCCTAGATTACAACTCTTAGTTATTAAGGGTGGGTTAGAGAGGTAATTCCTTTATCTCTTTAATGAAAAACAAACCCTACAAACAAGTTAGGAAATCAATCTATAACATATAAGTGATTAATAATTACAAACATACTAACTATAAAACAAAGAAAGACTGATTATGATCCATAAAGTAAAGAAGCACTAACTATGATGAAACTGCTGGAATCAAGGAACACTGGGAGGGGGGAGGGTGAATCAGTGTTTTACAATCTTTAACATTATTAATCTGATTCTTCAACCATTTGATGCAAATCAACAAAAGAAAGATGCAAACACATACAACAAATATCCACAACACCATAACACAAGATTTATATGTGGAAAACCCGGTCAAGGGAAAAACTACGGTGGGATTGAGACCCTCAATATTAATATACTCTGTCAGAAGTATAGAAATATTACATAAGGGAAATGCACATGCATTCAGGCACACTGCCTAGAGCTCACTGCTCAAATTACAATAAGGGCTACAATCCTGGAAGGCTCACTGCCTTACAAAGTGATTACAAAAGATAATTGGGATGTCTGAACTGATAAACAGCATCTGCAAATGCCAAAATATAGTTTCGGTTAAGCACAAAGTACATAATCTTACACTGCTCTGCTATGCTGCTCTGTTCTGCTGTTCTGCTATATTCCGGAGCACAAATCCTTTACTTGCGCACAATCGCTCAAAAATACTTTCCACACTACCACCGATATAAAAAATGACAATATCAATCGCTCTTATATATTTGCAACATGAAATTAGGTCTTCTACATGTCAGCCCAAAAATGCATAACACACAAATGAAACGTGTTCTCCAAGTTGGCTGAATCCGAACCAAAACAATCATGTGGATCAAAAAGAATTGTCCACATGCTACCAAAATTGTCTAGCAACGTGCCACGATCACACAACTGAGCACCAAAATCAATCCACATAATCTGCACAATGATTATTTACACAGGATTGCTGATGAACACTGTTCTGCCTAAAAACCTGTATACTGGATCTTCTAACTCACTCCAGAATCAACACCAGAGGCCACAAACTTGGAATATGGTAGATAACATATCCATAATGCTTCCCTCAGATCCGCAACACAAAATATTCAATAGAAATGAAATGCCAACCAAATTACTGCATACTGCCGGATGACCTGTTCTATCTCACAAGACCTAACCAAAACTCAATCACTCTTCCGGTATGAACAAATCATGAACTGCAGATGCGTGCATTAGCATTAGTTGCCATCAATGACAACATCTGACTACCTGTGTAGTGTCTCTTGCCAACAGAAACTTAAATAATTTTGCAAACAACACTGTAATGTAAAGATCAGGATTCCTGGGTCATAACCATAGGAATCCTCATTATCTTGATAGGGTGCCTTAGTAACGGTTCTCCCCAATCAAGTCACTTTGTGAGGGTGCCTTAATAACGGTTCTCCCTCAATCCTAAAGAGGGTGCCTCATTAACCATTCTCCCTTTGTCTAAGAGGGTGCCTTATTAATCGTTCTCCCTCTGTCTGAGAGGGTGCCTTAATAGTGGTTCTCTCTCTAGAGATAGAGTTTAGCAGTATCATAGATCAGATTCATAAACATGAATATATTGCCAACCAAATATGCAGAATGTTATCAGCATCAGTCATAAATATGCAAGGTATTAATACTATGAATATATAGATATTATCATGCAAAAATTACCATGTAATTCATCTACAGTTTGCTATATATAATTCCTGGAATTCATACTAGTTTGGATATCTGGCTGAGTATATTTGTGGCAGGTATTAGGCTTTTGTCTTACTGCTTATTTCTTCCTTTTCTTTCCCTCGATTTGCATGGAAAGTTATGTCTTTCCAAAACGGTCACTATCCTTGCAAAGGCAGTGACTCCTCATATCGTGTCTTTTGCCTTAACTAATTAATCTGCTGCTGATTATTGCACCTAATCAAGGATTATTAATAATACTTAATGTAAACACAGTTCTTATTGTTTCCTTAATCCATTTGCTAATATGCTAATGCTGTATTGATGTATAATAAGATCTCTGCCTGGGTTGGCATTGCTGCTCTGTAATAATTAAATGTGCCTTTTTGTATAGTGTTTGTTGTTTTTAGATCATCCTATGCGTCACCCTTTCACCAAGAGACTCACCCTTTCACATATGCCTTTGTTTGAGTATGGAGACAGCCCGTGAACTTCATAATAGTTCTGATCTGATATGATCAATGATGCTCTCACTGGATGCTTTGATTCCTTTCCTTTATATCTCTCAATGAGAGGGAGGGGTCACACCTCTTCATCATGTATGCCCTTTGGCAAAAGACTCACCCTTTCACCATCAGCACCCTTTGAAAGAGTGCAACTCTTCATTATTTCTGCCCTTTCAAAGGGACACAACCTTTCACAACCAGATCTTCACTTCTTATTTAAATCAGATCTGCACTTCTGATTCCCAAATTATCCCCTCTCAAATGAGGTTCTCTTCTCCCTTTTATATCCCATGTTTGAGGGAATCACAACTTTTCATTCCATGTCTTTTGACCATTCATTAACTTAATTAAATTTTAATTATATTTAATTATATTCTTTTATATTTGAATTTAAATTTTATTTAATTTTTGTTCTTTTCAATTTCAATTTTATTATTATTATCATTTACAATTAAATTCTATTTCAAAGTGGGGACATTACAATGACAATACAGATTGGGCATCTTTGCAAGTAGACTATAAGCATTGATAGTGAGCTATATATTAGTCTTTCATAGATAATGGAATTGTCGCCAATTGTGGTTAACACTGTAAGCCTCAAGTCATGGGTGGAGAATAATAGACTGATATGTATAGTGACCGATCACAGATTATGATCTGTCAAAATTATGGTGGATATTCCATTTTGTAGTTACTCACATCATAGATTAACTTGGAAGAGAACTGTAGCATCGATGAATATGAACATGAAAACATCAAACAAGCCATAAACACAAAGACAACAGATTTATTCTGGAGAAACCCATGTATGGGTAAACTCTAACAAGAGTGAGTTCTGATGGCTCCGCATTGACTATCTTCATAACTGAAATTAATCTTAGGCCTTGTAGGGGAACTGTCACCGGTCTGAACAACAATGAATTCAGTCCCTAAGATCTACAGTTTTGTCAGTCCCCCTGTGTAGATTTCAACAAACAGTATTAATACCCAAACCTGGGTGAACAATGCATGGTATAGGGCCGACTAGGGCAGAGGGAAGTTAGGGCCGACCTAGGGATTAAATGGAAATAATAAAAATCATGGGCTGACTCGGGCTGACTCCCCTCCTGAAGCTGGCGCCCATTTCTGGGAAGTGTTTTTTTAAATTAAATAAAAATATCTAAGCTGGCTAACCCCCTAGATGCAAGCACTCGCCTTGGCAAAGTATTTAAAGATAATTAATAATAATTAAAAACATATTTTGTAATGTTGCTGGCCAACCTATTTGAGGAGCTGAAACCTTTTGTGAAGAGGTGCTTTATTGGCAGGTATAAATAAGAGATGTTTGAGGGGTATTTCAAGAAGAATTCATGGAATATCATTCCTATTCCAGAGCAGATCGAACTACAGCAGAAGCACTCATTCACAGCAAACCGATATGAATGGCAACATATCTGTTCCTTGTGGTATGCAGAGATAATTGTCCCATAAATATATATGTATTTGTAACAACTATACGTGGATAAATGTATATATCTAATTAATTTATCTTGTTGTATGCAGAGGTAATTGTCCCATAAATATATCTATGCATCTATGCATTTAATAATATATGAACAATTATATGATTCTCTACTGCAATAATCGATCATGATAGGGTAAGGGGGGGGATGCAAGGAGGGGGAACGGCTGTGGATCTCTTACTGGGTACACCACCTTATGAAGATGGTTAAGGACCACATGAGGCCAAGGGGGACGGAGTTTCTGCCCTTGGGCCTAGGGTAGAGGGTCATTTTAAGGGCACCCTATTGCAGTCTCCCCTACTAACCCTATATTGATCAATTGTTGAGGTGAACTAGAGGGGATCCTCAATCATAAAACGAGAGAATGATGGCATGATAGAGGGGAAAGACATACAGGCCTCACTAGGTACACCACCTCATGAAGTTGGTTAAGGACAACATGAGGCCAAGGGGGATAGAGTTTCCACCCTTGGGCCTAGGGTAGGGGATATTTAGGGCACCTTATCATGTCAAACATCTCAACACTCATTATGGTTGAACCCCCACCTATTCATTTAGATTTGTTTAATGTTATGTATTATAAATATATATATTACTTAACCCTAGAAATGGATGTATCTCATGAATTATATCTACATTTTTATCTAACTCAGTTGTAGGTTTCCAAACAAGACCTATCTCATCTTATTCTTGAGCGAGGATTATATCTCTGACTATATTATGCTCTTTGCTTCGTTTTGGATTTGGGAATTTAGGGCAAAGTATAAGGTGATCCAAGAAATGGACATAACAAGTTTAATCAGTAGCATAACAACATTCTCTTCAGTTTGCGACTGTTTGTACAACAAATCGGAAACATATTCAGAATATCACAATAGGCATCTCATATAAATGGCCTCTAAATGGGTCTGTAATGGATCTTCCAGGATCTTTGGGGCTTATATGATCATTCTGCCTTGTTCCTTGGGTTCACACAGGATCTTTCTTGACTTCCATGATGTCTGGATCTTTCAAGACCTCTAATGGAACTTAGATGCACAAGTATCTTCCTCTAATGCTTTCCCTCGCCTTTTTTCTCGTCCCTTATGGCATGATATATATATATATATCTGCACAAACCCAAAGGGAAACTAATAATCAAAGGAAGCAGTTGAACGAAGTGATCTAGAATTACACAAACTGTTGTCATCACATATTGAAACTGCTGCTTTTGAACAGTTTAAAAACCGCCTTGGCAATTTCTAAACCACTGCTTCTGAGCTGGAACGGCCTTGGTCGTTGTGAAACTGCTGCCTATGCAAGACTGGCAGGTTTCCACAGAAACCAGAAACAGCTTATTTTTGAGATTTCTTGATTGCCAAAGCTGGTCCTGAGATTTCCCATTCTATGCAGACACTCACCAGCAGCATTAGCCTCAGGCGCTGTCCAAAATTTTACTTCCTTCACCTGGAATGTCTTCATGAACTATGTTCTCCTTCATTTACAGCAGTACTGCATCTTGAGCTCTTTTCTAGGACTCTTTTTTTTGGATCACACCTCCTCGATTCAGGTACTCTTGATTCTCAAAATCTCACTTTGCCACGGAAATGAGAAGTGGCCTTTAAAATGTAGTAGTTGCACCCAAAGTCTATGCACAAGTAGATGGAACTGCTCTGGTACCACCTAATCTGTTAAAACTAGGATGTATATTCAATATTGTAGTTCCCTACATCTCAAATTGACTCGGAAGAGAAGAAGAACTGTAACAGCAATGGAATGAACTTGAAAGCATCAAAACAAGCCATAAACATGAAAAACATATTTATCTCGGAGAAAACCACATATGGGAAAAACTCCAATAAGAGTGAGGTCTAATGGCTTCCTCATCTACTATCTCCATAACTGAAATTACATCTTAGGTCTGATAAAGGGTGCATGACTAGCCTGATGTCATGCCCCCTCCTTGATCGCTATATGTATCCTAAAAGAAGCAATTATTATTAACAATTAATATAATAATTAAACAACAAATGATTATTTGAGATTTATTTATTTATTAAATATTATTATTTAATTAATATTTTTCTAATAATATTCTTAAAGTTTTATATTATTATTTGATTAATATTTAATGGTTCTGGAGAATTTCCTCTGTTATCTTTTGGTATTACCAACTATGGGAATTCTACAATAAATGATTCCTCACTGCAGGCAAAGTATCGAGCTATGCTAAAAACCAAATCTCCTTCCGTATACCACCACCAAAGATTCATCCGATGAAGACCCGTCACATACATGGCTGGAGCAAACTGGCTAAGCATCGATCGTCATACATATGTGAAGGTCCCGGTACCGAATTAGTATTGATAGGGAACAGTGATTATGGATAAATACATTGTAATCGCCAGAAGATCAATTAACGTGGCACGGAGGAAGGTTAATAATAATCCTAGCAACTCGTATAAGCTATCTAATCGATAAATAAACTCATCAATATAATGCAACGTTAGTATTACCAAGCATAATATTGTTACGAAGAAACGCAATGTTAATGAAGGAAGTGCGATTACGGAAGGAACATGCCCATTCCAACCAATGGTTGCAACTGTCCGATAACCACAAGTTATATAATGAGAATCGATTGGGGGAGAAATGACTATTTTATTTTATTCTAGCAGATCGCTCAAAAGGAGAATATGGCAGTAACAGGCAGTAACATCCTAATTCTCGGGGATATGCATAGGAGAGGTGTTTAGTATGTATGCTTAATGTAAAGCTTGATAATATTCTTATGCAGAACTTAGTAGTAATATTAATAATATTAGTATAGACTGCAATATGTATGACAGTCATTCTTAATTCTGTATACAGTGGCAGACCAGATCCGACACATGTCAGATCTGTCTGCTCTTACAACCACTAAATATAGTTAGTGCTTTTAGGCAGTGGTAGAATTAATAATTTATATGATAGGTTATTAGATAACACATAAATTATTGGTAATATTGTTTAACTCGTCTACTTATTTATGTATATATCTACTCAAATCTAAATAAGGAATAATATAAGGATTGTAAATATAGATATTGATAATAATAAATATTAATATAATAATAATTAATATAATAATAATTAATACAGTACTTCTATAAATTAGTGATAATCCATATAACTAGTAATTAATAAATACGAAAATGATTTATAAATGAATCAGAATAGGATTAATTATTTAGTATGGTAAGTTAGCAAGTACTTGATAGACTAAAGAAAGATAGAACATCACAGATTGGATTCATGTTAAGAAAGACTTGACCATTAATCAAGTTAGTATAAGTCATAAGTACTTTGAAAATAGATTAATTATGGTTAAAATCGACCAAACCCTAGTAGGGGACATTACACCTGAACAACAATGAATTCAGTCCCTAAGATATGAACCTCAAAGCCACTCTCTTCTGCTCACTACAGTTTGTACAAAACATTGGAAGCAGATTCAGAAGATCACAATTAGCATATCATACAAATGGCCTGTTAAATAGGTCTCTAATGGATCTTCTCGGATCCATGGGACTTTGATCTTTGCAGCCTATACCTTGGGCTTACATAGGATATTCCCCTGCCTCCATGATCTTTGGATCTTCCAAGGTCTCTAATGGACCTTGAATTTACAGGTATCTTCCTTTAATGGTTTCCCTTGTCTATTTTCTCCTCCCCTCTACTTCATGGCATTTTAAACAGATATATGGACCTGCACAAACTTAATGGAAACTAAATAGTCAAAGGCAACTGAGCTGTTTTTGTTGAATATTGAAACCATTGCTTTTGAGAAGGCGAAAATGTCCTAATGGTTTTGTTACCACCATGGCGATTGTAAAATTACCATCTATGCAATATTAGCAATTTTGCACAAAAACCGGAAACATCTTTTTCAAACTTCTTGAGTGCCAAAGTGGTGTCCCATACCATTCTAATCTTCTCCAATAACCTTATGCTATAATTTATATATCATTCTAATGTAAGGTTATAAAACCTTATGCTATAAAGCATATACCATTTAATAATTAACAATCTAACAAACTATTAGATTATTAATTATTTATAAATGATAGTTTTGAATTTGTACATCTTGTAATTCTCATTTTATTTATCTTCCATTCTATGTGTGATGATTAATAATCAAGATCCTAATTTTTAACATGGTCTCTAATCTTGCTTGAGTGCCATCCCCTTTATTTGTCTTGACCCCATTTTACCCACCATTAATAGTTGATTTGAGAGATCTACTAAGTGGGTTTCCAGTGTTTTGTGTTGTTTAAGGATTTTCTTTCAATATGTCTTGATCTACAATCCTTAGTAAACTTGTTTTGTGGGGTAACCCTACGGTCAAATTTATCTTTGTGTTGTGTTGGTGGTATGTTTGTTCTTCCTTGGTAGGTTCTTGGACTCTCACAAGACTTGTGTACTTTTACATCAGGTCTTGATATTCCAGTTTACCTTGGAACCTCATTTCCTGCTCCCATTCTTCCCCCTTTTCCTTAGTGGGTCTTGGGCCCATGGGTGAACCTTAGATTTTGGCATTCGATCCCTTTGTATGAGCTCCACTTGATGATCCACCTCTTGCATTCTCTCCTCTTTGTGTGCTTTCCCATGCGCCATGGCATTTAGTTTCCTTGATCTTTGGTTCTTCTTGTGCCTTGAGCCCCAATTCAATCCAAAGGGGGTGATTTTCTTAAATGTTGGTCAGAGTTTTTAGATGTTCAAGAACATCTTGAGTCTTTGGCAAGGTTCATAGTTATTCAAAAACTCTGACAAGATGATATAAAAAGAAACTAAATAAAAGTCTCTTAGCGAGTTCAAATTTCCTCAAACTTCTTGTCAAGTTCAATAATAGGCTAAAACTCTGACTTGGGGCATGAATGAAAAGAAAGCATGAGAATTGGCTAAGGAAAATGCAGTGTTGGTGGGTTTAAGAATTATTGAATTTGCTGATGTGGTTCAAAAGTGTTGAAGTTGTTGACATAGTTCATAAGAAAAAGAAGATGAAGACAAGCTGGGGAGTTTACAAGTTCTTGAACTCCCCAAATCTCTGGCAAAGTTCATGAGTAACCAAAAGCTTTAGTTGATGCTTATGATGTTTTTTGGTTAAGAGGTTACAAGGTTTTTGAACCTCTTGTCCCCCCTGGCCCCCTCAACCAAGGTTCAAGACATGCCCCTATCCCTGCTCTCCTCTCATTCCTCTTCTTCGTTGGGTGTGGACCCTAGATGGAACCTCAATACCTTAGTCCTCATTTGATCCCCCGATCCATGACTTGATCCTTCCTCCATCCTCTCCACCTACGTCCATAGTCCCTCTTGGGACTCGACCCTTGGCCTTTCCCTTTTCCCAACTTCTTTGTGCCAATCCCTCTTGCACCTTTTGTCCTCAACTCCATTCATTCGTTAGTTCTCGTTCCTTGTTTCCTCCTTAGGTTTGAACCTTGATTGTACATCCTTTGGAGTTGATGCTTTAAGCAACTCCAGGGTCTTACGATTTGAGATGAGCAGATCTCCTAGATTATCAACAATAGGAGCGACTTGAGGTATCAAGCTTTCATGATTAAGGAAACCTTCAAAATCCCTCAAGTTCTCCTCCAGGGTTTGTATCTTATCAAAGGGGACCCTAAGAGTAGACTCATTGTCAACAATGGGAGGAGACTCAGAAGGGGAATTTGCTTGAGAATTAGATTGAGAATTTGATGTCGAAGAGTTCCCAAATATTAGTTGAGAACCAAAAGGATTAGGATTTCTAGAGAATGTTGGGCCAGGTCTAGTGGAACTATAGTGGTTTGGAGGTATGCTAGTGTTGATGTGTATTTTGTACACGATCAAACACAAAATAAAATACCTAAAGGTACCTTATCCTCTTTTGAGCAAAGTTCCCGACTGCTGAAGATCTCGCTGAAGGATCAGTCGGAGTAACTCCAAGGTTCTGTTATGTAGGATCTCTACGTGTGGATAAGCTCTCTGTGGTATGATGTGATTTTGCTGGAATCATAAGGGGACTTACACTTGACGACCTAAACGTCTGATTTGCTTTGAATATTGCTGGAACACGGGATTTCACTAGCCTAGATTTTTTGAAAAAAGGAAAAAAGGATGAGGGCGAGGGAAGGATCTAATTCTGATACTAAGAATGTAGGAGCAATGAATGACCTTTGATGAAATTCTAACTAAGTCTTGTCTTGACATCCCAGGACCATCTCCACAAGGTTAGTGCGATCTTCGGAGGAAAGCTTTATGATGTTCAGATCATCGCTACGGGCATAGACACCATCAGGCTGATGCATATCAATGAAGAAGCGACAATTGAAGTTAAGCTTAAGCTGAATGATTCCAGTTGACTACACAAGGCAAGTCTGCAATCAACAAACTGCTAGTAGTATGGATATACAAATTTCACCATCAATCAAACACATTTCTTCCACTCATCTAATAACATGAAATCAAATCTGAGAAGTATAGAGACCATGCAAATTGTTGAATCGACCCATAGATTTCACCATTTCTTCAATGAATTTTTACAAGTCTTTTACAACAACATCTTGGCAACAATCTTTGCCTTCTCTTTCTATTCTACTTTAACTGCTATTCTATCAACTGACTATTCACTATTAGCTAACTATTCACTTACCATCAACTATTGACTAACTATTCGCCTTTACAAAATGAAGAGCTAGGCTTATATAGTGCCCACCATACAATTCAATGGCTTAGATCAATTTGAGATCAATGGCCGAGATTTTACAATGAAAACCCTAATTAGGGTTTGTTACAACAAACTTAATTCTGACCAATGAAATAATTGCATTATTTGGACACACGTCTTCTCTGGAATATTCAACCAATGGATAGCCGGGGTAGGTACATCGAAGTTAGTGCCATCTTTTGATAAGTTAGGTACATTGAATCTAGACATGCTGAAGTGGACTAACTCGACTGGAGGAGTGATGACTGGGATGCCACCTTGTCTGACACTTGGTTGATGCTCAATTTGGTGATGCTGAGAAGCTAACTTTAATTAACTCTTCTGGAATTGTCTGCTTCTTCAACAAACCCTTGCTTTAACCTCCTTTGCCTTCAATGTGAAGGATGGATGGTGTACCTTTCCTTCAAATGCTGGACTGGAAGAGGCCGTCCCTGATGATGCTGGACCGGAGAAGGCCGTCCTTGATGACGCTGGACTGGAGAAGGCCGTCCTTGTTGATGTTGGACTGGAGAAGGCCGTCCTTGTCTTGGCTTGATCTTCTTTCATCTGCAAAAACAAATCAAAAGATGATTAAGGACATAATAAATTCATTTCAACATAGTATTTTACACCTTAAGTCATCAACAAAAGATATTAAATGGAGCTTGCTCAAGATTTCCCAGGGATAGGCCCTATAAGAATTTTGCCCTGGACCCTCTGGAAGGATCAGGAGTGAAATTTGCATTCTTGGCCAATTTACACCTTTTTTCAACGTTACCTCACAACCAGCTCCTTGCCTGGCCCAAACAAGGTGAAAAATAATAGTTTCAAAAGATTTCGCCCTGGACCCTCTGGAAGGGTCAGGAGTGAAATCCAAGCTTTAGGTCTCAATTCCTCATCTCCTTCACTTCAATTCATCTTGCAGGGCAAAGTAACATCATTTCAACCTCAACTACGCGTTAGGACTCCTAGTTTTGACTTGACACAAGGAGGAAATAGGCTGATGAAGAATTTCGCTCTGGGCCCTTTGGAAGGGTCAGGAGCGAATTTCTTGTTTGTAGCTCATTTTTTCATCATTTCAACTTCAATCCACCTCACAAGGCAAGGAAACACTTTTCTTCTCTCATCCAACCCAAGTTTATCTTGATTTTGCAAGGCAAAATAGGTGATTGAAGGATTTTTGCCCTGGACCCTTTAGAAGGGTCAGGAGCGAATTTCCTCCTTTGGCCTAAAATCATCACTTCTGGAGACAACCATCAACTCAAGGGCAATCACAAGGGCATCTTTTACCTTGGTCTAGGCATGGTTTAGCACAAATTTGAAAGGAATAGGTAGATTTTGGGATTTTCGCTCTGGACCCTTTGGAAGGGTCAGGAGCGAAAATCTTGTTTTAGGGTTATTTCCTCATCCTTTCAACTTCAAATCACCTCCAAGACTTAGAACACCTTGCCTCCCTCCTTTCTAGGCCATAAAAATCAAAATTTTACCTTGCCTTGCAAAGAAAATAGGTGGAATTGGGATTTTCGCTTTGGACCCTTTGGAAGGGTCAGGAGCGAAAATCTTGACTTGAGCTTACTCCTTCATCATTTGTCCTCAATCAACTTCAACAAGGCAAGAACACCTCTCCTCGCACCCATCTAAGCCATGAAAACCTAACGTTTGACTAGACTTGCAAGGAAAATAGGTGGTTTTAAGATTTTCGCTCTAGACCCTTTGGAAGGGTCAGGAGCGAAAATCACTTTTTGGCCCAATTCCTTCAAGTTTGATAATTATTGACCATTCAAGGACATGCCTAAGGACACCTCCAATCTTGACCCACACCAAACTTGGCATAAATTTGAGGGAAAAGATAGGTTTTGCAAAATTTCGCTCTGGACCCTTTGGAAGGGTCAGGAGCGATTTTCCTTTTCTAGCCCAAAATCATCATTCTTTCAATCCCAATCTTCTTTACAAGATACATTTCATCATTTTTCCTCCAAGGAACAAGGATTGAAGCCTAAGCAAGGTCAAAAAACTAGGTTTACAAGGAATTTCGCTCTGGACCCTTTGGAAGGGTCAGGAGCGAAATTTCCTTTCTAGGCTTGAAATTTCATCTTTTGTTGCTTTCCATCATTCCTCAAGGCAAGAATATGCTTATCCTTCCTCCAACATGCCTTGGACACTAAGGACTTGGTCTAACAAGGAAGACAATGAGGTCCATGAAGATTTTCGCTCTGGACCCTTTGGAAGGGTCAGGAGCGATTTTCATGATTTGAGCTTGATTCTCCATTTCTCCAACTCCAAACCACCTCAAGAGGCAAAAACATGCTATCCCACTTCCATCTACGCCATAACAAATCAAAACTTGATCTTCTTCATTGCAAAAATAAGAGCTTTTAGGAATTTCGCTCTGGACCCTTTGGAAGGGTCAGGAACGAAATTTCCCTTTTGGTCCAAAATCCTTCATTTCTCAACACTTTCAAACACTTCAAAGGCAACAAGAATGTCCATCCTTCCTTCCAAGATACCCTGCAAATAAAAAATTAGCCAAACTTAAGAGGAAATGAGCTTCAAGAAGATTTTCGCTCTAGACCCTTTGGAAGGGTTAGGAGCGAAAATCTCATTCTAGGCTAGATTACTCACTTTTCAAACTTCGAACCACTTCAAGAAGCAAACTTAGATCATTTTCCACTTGAGGAAGAAGGTTTCAAGGTCAAACAAGGTAGCAAATGAAGTTTACGATGAATTTCGCTCTAGACCCTTTGGAAGGGTCAGGAGCAAAATTCTCCTTTAGGCCAAAATCTTGTTCTTCAAAATCAATCAAACTCCCTCTCAAGGCAAAAACATACCCATTCATCTCCCATCAAGCCAACGCCTAGCCAAAATAAGGAAGAAAACAAGAGTTATAAGGATTTTCGCTCTGGACCCTTTGGAAGGGTCAGGAGCGAAATTCACATTCTTGGCTAAAATCTTCACCTCATCCACCTTTACTCACCTCCTAAAGTTAGAACATGTCAAGACACCCCCAAACATGCCTAAGGAACTATGAAATTGGTCTTGACAAGTGATAAATTGAGGTGCACAAAGATTTTTCGCTCTGGACCCTTTGGAAGGGTCAGGAGCGAAATTCCTAATCTTGGCCAAGATCCTGACTTCATTTTCACATTTCTTCATTCAAACAAGCGTTTTTGCCTTCATTCAAGCCTAGGAATGCATTAGTTCTAGGTTTTGGTCAAAGTAAAATGTCTTATGGAGAATTTCGCTCTGGACCCTTTGGAAGGGTTAGGAGCGAAATTTGACATTTTGAACTTTCCGTCAAGATCATTTTATGGAATATAACATTTAAGTATAAGTGATTTAAGTTATATTCCATATATACTTTCAGGATGTTTGAGAGTGGTTTTGGACCTCCAGGAGTTATATTGCAAAATCTAGTTTTTGGAGGATTCTTTGGTTTTCCAGACTTAGTCAAATTTCAGGATCAGGACATTCCAGACTTAGCCAAATTTCAGGATCAGGGCATTCCAGACTTAGCCAAATTTCAGGGCATTTGAAGATCAGGATGACATTCCAAACTTCATCACTCACCAACTCGACCTAACTCAGACCTTCAAGGATGATACTCACTCACAAAGCAAGACACAATTAGCAACAAGATCAAAACCAGGCCCTAAGGAAGACTCTCAAAGAAACCCTAATTCTGGGGCCCTGTGGACTCACCTTGGCTCAAGCAAAGCCTGTAATCCAAGGATCCCCTCGACACTCAAAATGCAAAGGCTAACAGACAAACCCTAAACACCTAGAAAGCGAACCCCAGAAAGCAAAAAAAGTAGGGGTCCCCATTTGCAATGGGGTGATGTGTGAATACGTCACAACAGCTAGTTGTCGAGCTTCTTTTAATTACGTGTCTAGAAGTTGTAGACTGGGTTGTAAATCTCACAGGAGAGTATCATAGCGTGCAATCTTGCAAACTTTAAAAAATGAGAGAAGAGGACGCAAGAGAAACAAAGAGTTTTAAAAGTTTAATTGTTTGAAATTTTTTTTGCAAAAGGCGAGTTCACGTCGGGTGTACCAAAATGTAGAGTATGAAAAGTGAACTGCTACAAAGGATAATGAAATCCTTTAAGGATTCAAATCTCAACCCTCCACTTAGACAAAACTTCAAATAACTACGACCTTCAAGTTTGTCCACTACTTAACTAAATGTGTGTTTTAACTAAGCATATAAATTATCTAGACCCTTTAGACTTCAGAAATCGGAAATACAGACCAAAGAGGTCTCTTGGGCAGCTCGGTGAGCTCTTGGTCTAGGACGAACATGCGGGTCTAGGATGAACACTCTGGTCTAGGATGACAAAGCAGCATGCTAGCGTTCTAAACAGACAAAACAAAAGAGCTACCACAGAGAGATACAAAATGATTTGTATAATGTCTCATTGTCTTGAATACTAAAGACTATAAAAAACAGTGCTCAATGAATATGAAAGACTTAAATATAAATACTAGATAAGATTAAATAAGGAGAGGTTTCAAACAAAGTTGAAATACTCGGACTCAACAAAAACTCCGCAAGGCTTGAAAATGCAACTTGGCAACTTAAAAAATTGCTTAAATTTCATTAGAAACATTTTTTTGTTGTTGCAAATTTCAATGAGATGCATCCCATGAATCAATAAACGAGTACATAAAAGAAACAAGCTAAGTCGTTATATTTGATTGATTTAAATGCAAATTGTGTACAAACCTGGCGGTCCCTCACACACCTTCCTTCTAGAAGTGGCCCTACCCTTCATGAGGGTGTAGACCAAGATTTAGGACTAGTTGCCATTTGAGCTTGGTGTTTAGAATCTACACAACTCTAGTTGGTCACACACTATAGGTACCTCTTAACTAGCATGACCATTTGACCAGGAGGTGTATTTGATTCATGTGAATTGATGGTTGCATGCAAATTATTGTGCCACCTTGGCCAAGGTTTAAAAGTTGCAAGCATGATTAACGTGCTATCAGTATTCACCACCCTTACTTGACTTGAACATTACACTCGAGCCCAACTGACTCACTGGTTTACTAATCAACAAGATAAGCCAACTACTTAATGTCTACTGATACTAACGGCCATTAACGATCTTCAAAGGAACAATAACCACTAACAAGCCAACTACTCAAAAGTTACTCACTCTAACGATTTCATTGTCCATTAAGAAAGGTTTCTAACTAAATTAGTAGATATATCATTATTATTTTATTGACATTCTTCTCATTCAGCTGAACATGATTTAACCACCATGGGCATCTCAAGTCTTAATTGTTTGATTTGTAACGACAATGCATTAGATATCATGAAGACAAATCCGTTAAATAAATTCATTTATTTGAGCAAATATATGTGATTGTACTGTGTCTAGGATTCAATGACCCTTAAGATAACGTTTATACATTTATAGAGAGGTTTTATACTCTTCTATCAATATGTCTAGATGTTGTGAGCCCGATCGGCTCTGCAGAGTTTAATGACATATACACAATATTAGGACTCAGGCATCATTTCTTTCCAATTAACCAACGGTACCCTATTTGGGTTTTTTAACGAAATACAAAAGTTTCAGAGTCAATGACTCTCCTTCGATTATAATTATGCTGGACTCAACATGCATGGTATTACAATGAACAAAAATAAGAGATCGATCCTAGTGATCTCACATACAATATTCTTCCTTTTTAATTTCTCTTACATTGACAAAAAAACAACATACCCGATCTTACGATTCCAAAATTGAAAGATTACTAAAGGCTTGAGTGTAAGATATAAAGGATTCAATTGACTTGATTATTATATGCAATCATTCGATCATTGATATATTGCAGGCTATGATTGAAGAATTTACAGAATAGGCATAAAAGTCTAATGGTAACTATTTAAATACTGCACAAGACAAAATGCAACTTGCTTGGTTCTTGGCTGAGGACAAGAGCTATATAGTGAATGCTCCTTTCACGTCCCTTCATCCCAATTACTTATATTGTTACAGTGAGTTAATGAACAATAATGATGGCTCTACTTTAATTTTGCAATATTGAAAAATGTGAATGATTCTTGTGTTGAGAGCATAACCTCTCATACATTTCTGAACATCCATAAATAAGCTTCGACCCCCCCAAAGTAACTTACGATCTTGGTTGTTACCCACAAGGGGTGGTTGTTATGTTGCAAAATTACACGCAACATAACAAAATTTGTCAAAGGTGTTAGGTTGTCAAAGTTGTCAATGTTGTGAAGGTGTAGGATGATGTTTGGAATTGATTATCAAGTGAGTAATGGCAAGGTTGCTTGCAATTCCGTCAAGAATTGCGAGCACAATGCCCTAACGTCATGAAGTTCAAGTTTGTAGTTGTGTAGGACCTAGGTAGGCAAACGAGTGTAAGAATTTGTCTGAGTAAAGGATCAACCCCCTTGTGGCATGTACACATTTGTGCAAGCTCTAGTGTCAAATGCGCTCCTAGGGTTAAATGTTGTGCTAACCTACACCTCTTATGCGCTCATAGGTTAACCTCATGGCATACTTTGTGCAACCATAGACTTCATACTGTTAATTTTAGTGATCAGAATTAGTTAAACTCAGAATTTAACTAAAATGTAAACACACAAGAGACACAACACCAAAATACCCTGGGAAAACCTCCCTCTTGGAGGAAAAACCCAGTATCAAAGATCCAGATCAAAATCCTTTAATCATGAGCAAATTACAAGTACATTGAAGATCAGATCACTTATCTGATTAAGTCACCAACCTAGGGCAGAGCTTTGCCCAATCTAAATCACTGATGTGCAGGCCCTAATTTGCTGATCCCACAAGTAGGGTTTCAGCACCACAGAAGAGGATGATCGCTGCTCTAAACTGGTGAGTTAGACAACTCAATATCGCTCAGCATAGTCGCCCATAATTTGCACAAGTCTGCTCCACAATGGTGATCAAATTCGGGTCTGGAATGGAGCTTAGAATGATCAATAGTTCCCTCAGATATAAGGTAGATTCACAACTCAGATTCCACACTAATTCGCCCAGCCACAAGAACAGATTCGCATTAATTAGGATGACAAATTCGCTAGTAGAAGACCACGGATAGCAGAGCAAATATTTGCTGATGATGAAATTGTATTTGGTTGACAAGATTGAGTCTTGTTATTAACAAGACTCAATCAATCCTTTGCTCAAGTCGGCTGGCCTAATTTGGCCGACTCAAATTCATATTTCCTTTTTCTATATTGGCGCCCAACCTTGGGATAATAAATTGATTACACATTACATTGTTTTCCAGTTGGGCCCAGCCCAATAATTTACAAGTAATTTGCTCATGATAATATTATGATTTTTACAATATATATTTAAATTTTTAATTGCCACTTAGGCAACATTAAAAATTTAATCCACATAATCCGATTCTAGCTATCAAATTTCAACACTCCCTCTTAGCTAGGGAGGATTATAGCAAAACACATTATATTGTAATAACACATCATGGATCTTTGCGTTGTATCCACCTTGCATTGCCCGTAGAGGGTGGAGGAGGTCTTTCACCTCAACCTTCTCCTTGCATTGCCCGCAGAGGATGGAGGAGGTCTTTCACCTCAACCTTCTCCCTGAGAAGGATCCAATGTCACCTTGCATTGCCCACAGAGGGTGACTCCACCTTGCATTGCCCGTAGAGGGTGGAAGATGCAACTTAGTGCATCACTGGGAATGAGACTCCCTCTCAGCCAAAGCTGTGTTCTCAACAACTCCAAGTCTCTCTCTGAAGTACTCAAACTTCACTCGAGCAAGAGGCTTGGTGAGATTATCTGCAATTTGCTCATCAGTGCTGACATATTTCAACTGAATGACACCTCTCTGTACCATATCACGAACATAGTGATAATGAGTTTCCACATGTTTTGACCTGTCATGAAACACAGGATTAACAAACATTGTAATACAACTCTTATTGTCACAATGAATGACTTTGGGTTCCCAAGGTTGTCCAAACAACCCAACAAGAAGCTTGCGAAGCCATACTGCTTCTCTTGACGCCACACTTGATACAATGTACTCAGCTTCTGCAGTACTCAAAGCGACTGAGGACTGCTTCCTGCTGGCTCAGGAGATCACGACAGAACCCAAACTGAAGCAAATCCCTGAAGTGCTCTTCCTATCAGTTACACTTCCTGCCCAATCAGAATTAGAGTAGCCTTCTAGGGTGATGACACTGTTGATTGGATACTTCAGCCCATAGCCAACTGTGCCTCGCAAATATCTCAGGATATGGTTGGCTGCAACAAGATGAACATGCTTCGGTTTGTTCATGAATTGGCTGAGGCCACTCACTGCATAACAAATATCCGGTCTAGTGTTAACTAGATACATCAAGGATCCAATCAATTGCTTGTACTCAAATGGATCTGCAAAATCAGAGTTAGCTGCAGATAAATTCAATTTCTTCAAGTTAGTTTCCATAGGAGTAGACATAGGTTTGCAATCCATCATTCCAAATCTTTTCAATAAATCAATAGTATATTTTTCTTAACTAAGGATAGTTTCATTAGATCTTTGCCATACTTCTAAACCTAGAAAGTAATGCATTAGGCCTAGATCCTTCATTTCAAATTTTGTAGCTAATTCTTTCTTACATCTAATGATGAGACTATCTTCACCAATTAGAAATAAAAGATCCACATACAAAACCAGAATTAACATTTCACCATCAAATACTTTAAAGTAAAGGTTAGAATCAACATCATTCTTACAAAATCCTAAACTAACTAAATACTTATCAATTCTTTCGTACCAAGCTCGAGGGGCCTGTTTGAGGCTGTAAAGAGCTTTCTTCAATCTGCACACATGATATTCTCTATTATGAATCTCATATCCTTCTGGTTGCTCAATATAGACTTCTTCCTCAATGACACCATTAAGGAAAGCAGTCTACATCCATCTGATGTAACTTCTAGCCCTTAGTTGCAGCAATAGCTATAATAGTTCAAATAGAAGTATATCTAGCAACAGGTGCAAATGTTTCCTCATAATCTATGCCTTCCTTTTGAGAAAAACCATGAGCTACAAATCTAGCTTTATATTTCTCAATACTTCCATCAGCAGTATGTTAAATTTTAAACAACCATTTAGAGCTAAGTTACCAGTTCGGGTTTAGATTCAAGTACGGATTAAATAAATTCCTTGGGTACGGGTACGGGTACGGGTACGGGTTCGTCCATATATATATATATATGTTTGAACATCAAAATTATAAAATATAATTATATAATTTATAAACTATCAATACCATTATTGATTATTACAATGATACAACCCATACAAAAATGAAATATACAATGTGACTGCTGCAATGATATATTACAGCAGTTATAAACATATCAGACATTACAGAGAATAATATAATACAACATCATTCAACCATGAAAAAAGGATCTTGAGTTACAACACGACAGAGATGAATAAGAATAGAATTAGGACAAAAGGATGAACAGAATAAGGACATAAATAAAAGCATATCTGCAGTAGTCTAGAACAACTTGGTGCGATAGAACAAGAGAATATATGAGCAGCCTTATGTAGAGGATAAGACCAGAATTCAGAGCAGACTGGTGAAGCATATTGGAGAAGATTAGAGAGACATAGGTTTACATGTTAAAAAAATATTAAAAAAAGTGTTTTTTTATTGGTTTTTGTGTTTTTATGACCCATAGGCCCTGTTTTTGGGAACCCATGGGCCTTGGTTCTCCTGGGTCTGCCCGAGTTCTCCCTGGGTTCTACCCAGGTCCTGCCCAAGTGGATGGGTTCTTTGTGGGTCCTTCGTGGCAGGACCCACATAGAACCCATCCACCTGGGCAGAACCCGAGTGGAACCCAGGGAGAACCCAAGGAGGACCAGGACCGGGCAAGAACCAGGACCCGGACCCAGTCTAAAAATTTAAGAACCGGTATCTTAGATTTAGAGGAAACGACAAAATTACCTTTAGGTCTAGGCACAATATCCCAGACATCATTCTTGATGATGGATTGATATTCTTCGTCCATGGCTAGCTTCCATGCTTGTTGGTTCATAGCTTCTTCTACACTTGATGGTTCAGTCTCAATAATGTTGCACATCATTGCAACATAGTTTGAGAACTTCTGAGCTCTCCTGCTTTCTCTAAATGTTCTTTGGGGAGCTGAAAACTTTTGAGCTTCTTGAATTGTGTTCCTAACCCAAAGTGGTCTCTTCTTGCTAACTGCAATATCTCTGGGTCCATCAGTTGGATCCAAAGGCTCAGAAGGATCACCATGCTCAATAGGTTCAGGAAGCTCAATAGACTCCCTTTGAATCTCAGGGTTAGTATCAACATCCATATCTTGATTACCATTAACTTCTTTATCATTATCAGTAAGGGAACCTTTAGATTTCTTAAAAGCAATATTTTCCTCAAAAGTAACATCTCTACTTACCTCAATATACCTTTGTCCTAGAACGTAGACACATAATGCTTTGGAAGACTCATTGTATCCAATAAGAATACCTTTCTTCCCGGATGGCTCTAGCTTAGTTCTCTTTTCCTTTGGCACATGAACATAGACAAGACTTCCAAAGATCCTTAGGTGACTGATGTCAGGTTTGACTCCAGTGAAGGCTTCTTCAGGATTCATGTTCTTCAACACTCGATGAGGGCATCTATTCTGAATATACACTGCAGTCTTAGATGCCTCGGCCCATAAGAAGGTCTGCAGATCCTGATCATGAATCATTGCCTTAGCAGCTTCAACAATGGATCTATTCTTCTTTTCAGCCACCCCATTTTGCTGAGGATTGTAGGGAACACAAAACTCCCTCTTAATCCCTGTCTCTTCACAAAAGTCATGAAAACTACCTGAGGTGTATTCACTTCCATTATCGGATCTTAACACTTTAATTCTTTTTCCAGATAGATTTTCAACTAAAGCTTTAAATTCTTTGAACCTACTTAATACTTCATCAGATTCTTTAGTTTTCAGAAAGTAAATCCAAGTCTTTCTAGAGAAATCATCTATGAAGATTACATAGTATAAGAATCCACTAGGTGAAGCAATAGACATAGGTCCACATAAATCAGAATGAACAAGTGCTAACTTTTCTTTAGCCCCACTTTCACTTTTATGAAATGGACTTTTAGTATTCTTACCTAAAGCACAACCTTTGCAAGTATTATCATGAAGGTGACTCAGTTTAGGCATACCTTTGACCATCTTCTCAAGTGAGGGAAGTGCTCGGAAGTGTAGATGACCAAGCCTTCTGTGCCATAGTTCGCTGGACTCAGGAGTCTTCATGAATGAGGGCTTGAACTGGACGAGTTGAAAGCTTATATAAACTATCATATCTATTACCAATGATACGAGCAAATTTAAAACTAGCTTTCTTATGCCATGCAAGTACTCTACCCTCAGAAAATGCTACTTGACAACCCTTATCTTCTAATGCAGAAATGGAGATAAGATTCCTTTTAATTCTAGGTACAAATAAGATATCACTGAGATGTATAGAGAAGCCAGAATCTAAATTTAAGGAAGTATTACCGAAACCTCTTACTGAATATCGAGCATCATCACTAATTACCACATGAAGGTTAGATTCTTTCTGTATCAAATCTGAGAGGTGTTCTCGATATTCCGTGATGTGCTTAGAAGCGCCACTATCTATTAACCAAGTGTTGCTATCAGTCGACACATTGCTTGATAAGGTAGAAATGAAGAGGAAATCTTCATTATCCTTTGGTTCTACAACTTCATTCAGGTTTGCTTCTCCTTGCTTAGGCTGATTTTGACATTCCTTCGCATAGTGACCAAACTTGTCACATCTGAAGCAATGAATGCGTGAAAGATCTCTTGGCTTCTTTCTTGAATCATGACTTGCTGAAGGTCTGAAATCTCTATTCCTCTTGAAGTTGCCCTTCTTCCAATTTCCACCTTTCTTCTTGACTAATTGGGTTGCAAGCATGTGATGATCTCCTCCATGAGAGCTTTTAATTGCTCCCTTGGCAGCCAGTCGAGATTCTTCTTGAATGCAATCTCCCCTCAATCATTCAAACTTGGGAAGCTCGATCCTAGCATTGATTCCTTGAATGAATGGTTCCTAAGCTGGAGGAAGACCATTGAGGGCAGTCAAGGTAAGATCGCTGTCTTCAACTTCTTTCCCAATTGCTGAAAGTTGATCATTTAGATCAGTCATCCTCATGAAGTAGGAGGTGATGGATTCTCCTTTCTCCAATTGGATGTGAGTGAGTTGATTCCTTACGGCAAGAATGCGGCTAGTGTTGTTGACTTCGTACATCTTCTCCAATGTGCTGAACATCTCTCTAGCGGGCTTCATCTTGGAGATTGATGACACAATATGATCTTTGACGGAATCAATGATCAACCTTCGAGCCTGAAAGTCTTTCTTCTTCCATTCTTCCTTTTCCTTTTCATCAGTAGGTTCTTCAGCATCCTTGCTAACATATTCATCAAGATCATTCAAGGCCATCATCATTCTGACCTTCCATGAGGTGTAATTTGCAGAACCTTCCAACTTGTCTTCAGCCCTAAGAGAAAAAGCCATGTTGTCTAAACTTTGAATGGTAGGTTAGACTAAAAGACAATAAAATTGACAAATCTGATCACAACTATTTTACGAACCAAGCTCTGATACCATGTTAATTTTAGTGATCAGAATTAGTTAAACTTAGATTTTAACTACAATGTAAACACACAAGAGACACAAAACACCAAAATACCCTGGGAAAACCTCCCTCTTGGAGGAAAAACTCAGCATCAAAGATCCAGATCAAAATCCTTTAATCATGAGCAAATTACAAGTACAATGAAGTTCAGATCACTGATTTGATTAAGTCACCAACCTAGGGTAGAGCTTTGCCCAATCTAAATCACTGATGTGCAGGCCCTAATTTGCTGATCCCACAAGTAGGGTTTCGGCACCACAAAAGAGGATGATCGCTGCTCTAAATTGGTGAGTTAGATAACTCAATATCGCCCACCATAGTCGCCCATAATTTGCACAAGTCTGCTCCACAATGGTGATCAGATTCGGGTCTGGAATGGAGCTCAGAATGATCAATAGTTCGCTCAGATATAAGGTAGATTCACAACTTAGATTCCACACTAATTCGCCCAGCCACAAGAACAGATTCACATTAATTGGGATGACAAATTCACTAGTAGAAGACCACGGATAGCAGAGCAAATATTCGCTGATGATGAAATTGTATTTGGTTGGCAAGATTGAGTCGTGTTATATACAAGACTCAATCAATTCTTTGCTCAAGTCGGCTAGCCTAATTTGGCCGACTCAAATTCATATTTCCTTTTTCTATATTGGCGCCCAACCTTGGGATAATAAATTGATTACACGTTACGTTGTTTTCCAATTGGGCCCAGCCCAATACTTTACAAGTAATTTGCTCATGATAATATTATGATTATTACAATATATATTTAAATTTTTAATTGCCACTTAGGCAACATTAAAAATTTAATCCACATAATCCGATTCTAGCTATCAAATTTCAAGACATACCTGCTCTACCTCAAGGTGTGCATGATCAAACTTTGTGCAATGATAACTCTTGAATGTGCTCATAAGTTGTGCACTCATACCCCTAATTGCCACCCAAGATTGTGTAAGGCCACCTTGCTTTTGCACTCAGGGAGGAATGTGGAAAGATTTTAAGTCAAGATGGCCAAGATGAGATCAAGTTGTTTAGACACCTATCTTAGATGTACTCTGCGCTTATTTTATGCACAACTACCTCTTAGGTGCGCTTACTTCTTGCCTATACTTACACACACCTAAATGCTGCTAAGGGTTTTTGTGCAAACCCACAACTTGAATGAGCCTATCCTTCAACTTGTGCAAATACATGTCTAGAATGCGCCCTTGCATTGACTTGTGCACACAACCTACTAAAACCCGCTCAGGATACTCAGTGTAACTCCTTCAAATCTTGTCCTACACCAAAGTTGTGCAATGACACCCTGAGATTCTGCCCAAGGATAGGGCTTGTGCTCGAATGTTACCTTAGTGTGCCAAGATTTTTGTGCATGTAACCATCCAATATGCACCCACTTTCAACTTGTGCAAATACATGTCTAAAACCTGTTGTGCATGCATAACCCTCAAATCCACACATGTTGTGCAAAGCAGCCCCTAGATCCCGCTTTCTTATTTGTGCACTCATTCTCCTTAGATGCGCTCAGCAATCTTTTGTGCATCCAAACCCTGTAAATGCGCTCTATTGAGAAATACTCATATGCGCTAAGACTTTGTGCAAGAAGGGCTTTCAAATCCACTCAAAAGTCATGTGAGAATCAAACTTAAAAGATGGAAAACATGAGCAATCAGTCCAAAGAAGGTTAAAATCGGTCACAAGGAGATGAAAATCATAAATGCAACACATAAATCAGACCTAGAATACAAAATACAGAGCAAAGTACTTGATGTGAAGGGGATTGTGAGTTATGAGGGTAGTGCTTGGCCCTTTTATACCTCTTGCTTGGTGCAAGGCATACTTAGCCGACTTCATCAAGGGAGGTAACAAACCTTGAACTCAGCCGACTCACTATGCTTATCATTTTGTGCACATAAACCCCTAAATCCCGCTCAGCATTGCTTGGACAAACATGGTCATGAGTCCCACCAATGCAAGCCTAGGGTCTGTTTGCGCCCAAAGAGAAAATTGGAAGAAATTTGTTGAAGTTAGGTCGGTTGTCACAATTCAAAAAAATGTTTCAACACAAGATGCAAGGTCAGCCTAGGTTGAAGGGGTGTGACCTTAATTTAGATTGTCTATATAAGGGGGGGTTGCAAAATTCATCCTTTGACATCAAAATCAATGCAATCAAATGCAGTTCAAGACAAATAGGGAGAAGAGATTTAACATGTAGACAAATTGCAGCATGGTAGAAGGGTGCGAACCCAATAAAGATGAAGTGCAATCAGCAAATACACAAGTTCAGATCTGAGTGAATTAGAACTTGAGGATGGAAGGAGATTGGACTTAAGGGATAAATTTGTTTCACAAATTATGATTTTATGCAATGTTATTGATCTAGCTCGCAAATGTTTCTCTTTCTTATGAAGTTTCACAAGAGGGAGGCAAATCAACATTATGGAGGACTTGTACAAGAAGGGACTCACCAATGTGGAATTCAGGATCAACATCAAGGATATGGTTCACCTTCCAAGAGGCAACATCAATACAAGGATCACATGGAGAGGGAGATCACAGGATAGGATGGAACTCATTAAAAGATGCACATTCCGAACATCCATAAAGAAGACATGGTGGAGAGCATCCTAACATTAAGATTCAAGTATTCTAAGTTTTCACTACAACGTGAGGATGATGAAAGCTCGACACATTTGAGGATGAATTTTGAAGAGTAAGAGCAAGATATCACAATGATAATGAAGGAAATGTTCCAATCATCTAGAATTTCCTTCGGAAAGGCTCTACATCAAAGAGTCACATCAAGACAAAGACTTGAGCATCATCACTTCAAGGTTACAATCACCACATGGAGGTTGTCTTACAATGTCTAGATGTTCAAGGCGTGGTATTGAAATAAGGAAACTGTACAATTATCTTGAATATCCTTTGGAAATCCAAGATTCAAAGCCAGTACAACATGGAGATACCCCACATCAAGGCAAGGAATTCAAGTCTAAGAAGAGATTCAATATAAGGTTCAAGGTGAAATACTATACAAGGAAGAAGAATTCCCGAGTGTTAGAAGATGAAATGCAAGAGTGATCAAGGAATGCAAATAGTTTCGAAAGAATGAATCAAAGTTAGACGGTTTGATTACTTAAGATGATACAATTGGGGATATGCCTCATCATCATCACATTGGGCTTGGAAATGTTGAGTATCAAGAGATATTGCCCCAACACAAACAATTCTTTGTGATGGTCTACAAGACAATGGGCTGAGGTGGCATCACCTAATCATGTTGTGCCACATCAACATGTCCATGTACATTGAACCTGATTCATCTTGTGAAGGAGCAAGTGGCACTTGGCAATGCATTGAAGATCACTCAAACATACCTAACCTCATTTCTTATTGGTCCATATTCAACTAAGGACATGTGTCCATTGCAATGTAATTATATCATTGGTCAAAAGGAAGTTAGTTGTAACCAGCCCTAATTAGGGTTTTTATCATGTTATCTCTACCATTGATCCTGAATCAGTTTGAGCCCCCGAATTGTATTGGGTCCTCTATATAAGGCTTAGTCCTCTCATTTGTAAAGGTAAGTAGTGGATAGTTAGCAATTAGAAGTAGAGTAGGAGGAGGAAGCTCAAAGTTGTTGCCAAGACTTGTTGAAGTTAATACATGATTTCTATTGAACCATGGTGGATCTTTATGTGTTTTTCTACATTTTGCATGGTTTCTTGTTACTTCTCAAATATAGTTGAAGTTCATTGATCTTAATGGAGAAATGCAATGATATGTGATGAATTCTTTGGTTCATACTTTTTGTGGTTTGCTGATTGTAAGCTACAGTGTAAAGTTAGCTTGAACCTTATTAAGCACTAGTTCGGTTGTGGATGTTCACTTGAATTGCACCAATATTGGGTATTAGAATGAATATTTACAATAAGAAAATTCTTCATTATCCTTTGGAGATTGCATCAATTTTGTGCAGTTGTTTTTGTATGGTGAAGCAAGGCTTGATTATGGAATTTGTCTATCAAAGCATCATCTATTATCATCATTGTTCTTAGGATTAGATTAGATCTCTTAACCTTTCCCTTTCGTCCTTTATTTTCCAAGTTAAGTAAGACTCCATGTTCCAGCTATGTTCAAAGCGTAAGTCCCTTTGTGATTACCAACAAGATCACATCATACACTAAGTCTATCCAAAAATTAAAGTCGATTGTTTGCATTGTAAACCTTGGAGTTGTTTCATTTGATCACATCGTTTAGCATATGAGGTTTGTTTGTTCAAGATAGGATAGAATACTTGGTATTTTATTCTATGTTTGCGATGTCCTAAGAAACACATCAAGCTTGCTTAAAATGCATCAATAAAGATGTCTCGACTATAACAACCGTTGTTTGCTTAATCCCAATTCTTGCTCAATATATTCTTATGCAATTATATAATAAAAGGTTGAATTTATATAATGTCTTGTTTTAGTTCAATTTTTACAAGATAAGTTTATGGTTTCGATTCTTTATATTTTAAATCATTAAAGATGATCAAAAGAATAGACCAAGAACCGACTAACTGACAAGGTCACAACTTAACTACCCTTACATAAGGAAACAATAGACCCTAACCCAAGGCCAACTTATTTCAAGGTTCATGGCTCGATGACAATTTCGTCCTCTTCCAAGTTCTACATTCCTCTCCTTGATGATACTTTCCCTCCCTTCCAAGGGTGTTAGTTATCTAGCATCCACTTAGACACAAAAAAATGTAGTTAGGACAAATCTTAGCCTTCCAAGATTCCTTAAATTAAATAAAACATTATCGTCAACATCATTATAGATATTCATGCCAATAATTTCATCTATTTGATGTTCATATCAACTTGCATATGCTTGCAATATAAATCTCTAAAACAACATAAAATCATTCATAGTAAAGAGGGATGTAACACTATTTGAATTTAAATTTGAACTTTTGAAGTTACCTTCACAATCTCATTAGCTCTTTGTGCAAATAGGTTGTCGAAGACTATTGCATGCAACACTTTCCCCTTCAAGCTTCAATGAATAAGTTGAGTCTAGCCATACTTGATTCACAAACATTTGTTTCAAAGCTGTCAATGAACCAAGAATGCTTTGCAACGTTAAGAAAATCGTTGCAAATCTTGTGACACCTGATTTTACTATGTCTTTCCCTTGGGTGTGTTCTCTCATCAAGTGAAGAACCTAAGGGTGATAGTAGATATATTTTGTAATCCTCCTTGCATCTTGTACAACTGGTGTCACCCAATCAAGTTTTCCTATGTTCTCCAAAAGAAGGTCAAGGACATGTGCTGCACAACGTGTCCAAAAAAGGGAGATGGCTATTCTCCATACAAAACGACACTTGATCAAAAGCACAAAATCTGCAAATCACAATGGATTTTTATGCAATTTCTACTTTCTCGATCTTCTTAATTTGCCTTCGCAATGCTGTAAAAATGCAAAAAATCTGTTGAAAAACAATTGTGTTATGCAAATTTGTGTTTTTACAATTGTGCCATTTTGTATGGAGTATAGCCGTTGCCCCAAAAAAGTGTCAATGAGAAGTTAATGAATGGTCAAAAGACATGAAATGAAAAGTTGTGACTCCCTCAAACATGAGATATAAAAGGGAGAAGAGAACTTCATTTGAGGGGGGATAATTTGGGAATCGGAAGTGCAGATCTGCTTGTGAAAGGTTGTTTCCCTTTCAAAGGGCTGAAATAATGAAGAGTTACACTATTTCAAAGGGTGCTAATGGTGAAAGGGTGTGTCTCTTGCCAAAGGGCATACATGATGAAGAGGTGTGACCTCTCCCTCACATTGGGAGATATAAAGGAATCAAAAGCATCCAGGGAGATCACCATTGATTAGATCAAATTAGAACTGTTATTAAGTTACTAGCAGTAATATCCTTGTTCTTGGTGGTATGCGTGGGGATGTGCTTAATATGTATGCTTAATATATGAAGCCCGATGATGTTCTTATGCAGAATTTAATAGTAATACTATCATAGACTGCAATATGTATGAGAGTCATACTTAATTTCAATTGTTTACATATTTATTCATAATACATTAGAAGTGTATTCACAAACTAATTACTTAATCATTTCTAGTTTATTAAATATGGTTATCTAGTTTATTAAATTAATTTAAGGCATGATAATATTAAGTAATGGGTGTTGATTATTGGGAAATTGGCATCCTTCTAGTAGGGGACATTACAGTGAAACCAGTGAGTTTTCGTCTACTAATCCGTACCTTCAATGTGTTTTCATCCAAGAAGGAAATGTAAGGCATAAAGCTTCTATAGAAAATTGTGATGTAGAAATGATCGGATGACAAAATGTGAGTGAATTGCACATCTATATAATTCTTGGCCAAATTTGGGTGCCCAATTCCCAATGCCTCTTGGAGGGAAATTTATAATAATAGTAAATGTTGTATTTCCTACTTCCAAAGTTGCTGGTCAAAATAATCAGAAACTCCACTACCAATGCCTTACACCTTATTTGGAGCATGTCCCAATAATATTGAAATTATCAAATTCCATCAGAAATATAAATAAATATTGAAATTATTATTTCGCTATTAATTTACTCTAGCCCTGAAAATATTGGAATGGACTATTTAATTTTCTAGAATAAATTCTTGAAAGGGGGCATGACAAGTCTGCCCTCCCAAAGTTGTTTGTCCCCAAGCAATGCAAATTTGGATGCTCCAAAATCTCGAGCTCTTCCCTTGTAGCATCTCTTGTAGGCAAATTTTTGCAACAGATAAGATATTCTATTATGCTTCTTTTTCTTTTCCTTACTTCGGTATCAATCACAACTTTGAGAGTCAAAATTAATCTTCATCATCTAAAGGAGGCAAATCAATTGAAGGAACAACATGCAAACTAAGTGACTTTTTCAAACATGAAACATGGAAGATATTTTGAATTTCACTGCCCTCTAGGAGTTCTAGCCTATGTTACATGGGGATGCGTCCCCTGCTCCAAAACCTGGCGTCCCTATCCCCTGCTGTTTTGGGGACAGGGGGACGCCAAGGTGTTTAGTCCTTAATGTGAGGTTGGTAAACTCATAGATAAAACAAAGATATCCCCCATGTACCAACAATTCATGTAACAAAACATTCATATATATCAAAGCATGAGTAACAATAACAAAACAGCTATAACAAAAGAATGATATCTTTATTGAATTCCCAAAATATGCCAGTACAATACCATCCTTGCCGAGGTTCCATCCATATCATATATAGACTCGACGGTTGGCCAAGTTGCCGACCATCACTAACTACCAACTACCCCACGGGAACCTCTCAGCGACTCAAACATAACAAAACATAAACACCCAAACCAACTACCAACTAACATATGTTATTGATCCCTAACACAAGGGACATCCCCTTGCCGTCCTCACTTGACCAAAAATCCCAGGAAACACTAGGAAACGTCCCCAACCATTTGGGGACAATTTAGTTGTCCCCGAGATGGCAAGGGGACATCCCCTTGGGGTCCCCCCATCCTCAAAACAGCTAGCTGTCTCTTGTGACTGGGAATGATTCCAGGGTTACAAAAACAAAAACAATAGTTTTTTTTTTAATTTTCTTTGCTTCTATTGGTCTGTGGGGGGCCCACAAGGACTTCTAAACCACAAAGGAACCCTAAAATGACATAAAGAGTTAAAACCAAACAAAACACTAACCCCCAAAAAATGTTGGTGTCTTCCTAGTGGAGTATCATGAAAAGCTCTCAAGATTTTCTCTTTGGATTTGGACTCAGCCCCAAAAAATTCTATTTTGTAAAGGATCAGCCTATCCACCCGTGTACCATTCATCTTTCATCACCTCATCAAGAATATTAGCAGCAAATTTGTTCTTAGCATACTCAAATATAATAGAAATTTTCCATTCAACAATAGAGTGAAGAGAACATAGAATAGGCTCTTATAAAGAGCATTAACTACAACATTTTTCTTTCCCTTCATGTACTCTATGTCAAAGTCACATGCTTGTAGCTTACTTATCCACTTCTATTGGTAATCATTCAAATCCTTTTGTCTCAAAAAAGAATCTCAAACTGTTGCAGTTAATTAACAACAAAAATACCACAAACCAAATATTGTCTAAATTTCTCCAATGTAGGCATGATGGCCAACATTTCTTTGTCACAAATAGGATATCCTCTTTTTAGATTATTTATTTTCCTACTTTCAAATGCTATGGGATGCCCCCTTTGTGATAGAATAGCCCCAATACGTTCCTTGAATGTATCACATTCTACTACAGAAGGTAACGAAAAATCGGGGATCACAAGTACAGGACATAAACTCATTAACTCTTCAAGATCTTCAAAAGTCTTTTGGACTAATCCAGACCATTGAAAAACTCCATTCTTTATCAAATCTGTTAGAGGGGTAGCCAGTTATGAGAATCCTTTTACAAATCTTTGATAATAATTGCATAATCCAAAGAAGCATCTTAGTTGTGTCAATGTGGTAGGAGGTGGCCAATCTAAACTAGTTTGGATCTTTTGCTGGTCCACTTGTACACACTTTTACAGCTTTGGCACTAATGGTATGACCCAAATACAATATTTTTGTTAAACCAAACTCACATGTGGATGGCTTAGCAAAGAAATATTGTTTTTGATTAGGGGTCAAACAAGTTTTGAAGGGACCTGAAACCCATTACAAACGGATTTTGGAAGGATCCGGAACCAACAAAAAGAAAGCTGCAAGAAGATGGATCATAGACAAACAACAGCCACTAAAAGAAAGCTGCCAAAAGATAGATCACAGACAAACGACAGCTAAACAATAGCCAACCAACAATAGAAAAGAGCTTTTACAATATCAAGACTATAACCAAACCATTAACCAGCTCAAGGATACAACCATCCTGAGCCCTAAATATAACAAGAAAATCATTAAGAAGCATAGTCTTTTAGTCGCCACTTTCCTTCAATGCAAAATCACGAGACCTCCAGTTTCCCAAAGCTCCTCCTTTATAGGAGCAACAGAGAGAAAACTGAAGGCACCACTTGAACAAAGAGCGGCAGCAAACCCGTAACTGTAAAGAATCTCTTCACTTGTAATACCCGTCTCCACCTCAATAGGAAACAAAACCACCTCTATAGGAAGGGTAGAAGAAGATACAATAACCAGCTGCCAAACCTCGAAATAGCACACCTTATGGGGATTGGAAGATAAAAAGCTCAAGGAACACTCCACCTCTAAAGGAGTAAGCCAAGTTAGAAACATAGGAAGCTTCCCCATATCCACCCCCTAACCAAAGACTAAAACCTGCAATAGGGCCAGAAAAGATAGTGACGACCATTATAGCTAACATGGAAGACACATCAAGCAAAACCAGGGAGACAAAAACACTCAACCATCCCCTCAAAGCAAACAACACGAAAAATAGGGTGAAGTCATAAGATAGGCAAGAAAGGACTCTACCCTCCAAAAACAGGGCAACAATTTTAGGCACCAAGACATGGGGGGCTCTCAAAGAAGCAAAAAAAGCCCCCAAAAGGCACAACAAAATAGAACCCAAAGCTAAGGAAAGGGTCTCCCAAGCAAAGGAGAACAACATAGAAAACCAGACAAAAGCACAAGAAAAGTCCTTCCAAGTAGCAACGACCAAGCTGAACTGGGGCAGAGAGGAAGGGGAAAACCAATAAGAGAAACAATAGGCCCAAAACAGCTCACATAACCCCACTAAAGACCCCCTTGAAACCAGCAGTAAACAAACTGTTTACAAAATAGCACACCGCTCAAACCACATTTGAAACCCCCACACAAATGGAAGGTCCAACTCAAGGTGACAAGACCCAGAAGACTCAGAAACAGGATCCCTTTGGTGTAGCAAACAAGGGGGGAGAAGCACCCACCACAAACGGCGAGATCCACACACCATGCCACTCCAAAACCTTTGAAAATTCTGCTGTAAAAACGCAAAAGAAGGGAATGTCTTTGCAAACCACAATAGGCAGAGGACAAAGAAACACAACCACCACGAACACAAGCCACACTGACCAAGGAGGAGGGCGGCCCCCAAATCCAGGGCAAAGATCCCATGCCACATCATAGTGATCTTAGTGAAAGGAACCCCTTCACCAACAACCGCCAAAGGCAAAACCAACCCCATGAACACAGGGAAAACCGTGCAGTGGACAGCAAGAAAAGCGACAAGAGCGTAAAGGGAAGAAGCCACCATTGCCGCATAAAGCACACCCAATGAGGGATCATCATCATCGTCATCGTCCCCATCCTCCCTTGCGTCGGCACCTCCTTTCGAAACTGTAGCCCCCCCTTTACATGCGCTCTCCATTAGCAAAGAAATATTGTTGCTCCAAAATGCCCAAAACTATATCCAAGTGCTTCAAATACTTTCCTCATGTTTTACTATAAATCAAAATGTCCTCAAAGAAAACTAGCACAAATTTTCTCAAATGCTTGCCAACTATGTGGTTCATGCATGATTAAATGGTGGTTGGAGCATCAATAAGTCCAAAGAGTATAACCAAAACCTCAAAGTGTCCATAATGAGACCTGAAAGTTGTCTTTTTCTCATCTTCTCTCAGCGGATATAGTGATATCTTGATCTCAAATCAATCTTGGAAAAGTATACTACTACATGTATTGTCCTTTTCTACAAGAACCATTGAAGATGCAAATGGACTAGAACTAGGCCTTATGTAGCCCATCTCTAGGAGTTCTTCTATAGCCTTTTCAATCTCCTCTTTATACCTTTTTGGTTGGCTCTATGGAGTAGTTATGATAGATTTTGCATCATTTTTCCAATTCTATAATGTGTGCATACTCCTTTTTGGTGGTAATGCTGGTGGCAAATCACTAAACAACACACTATGCTTATCTAAAATCTTTTGAAAATCAATATGATGAGATTTTTTTTATACTTGTGTAAGAATTTGTGGGTATTATCGCACAACTTATTGCTCATGCAACTTGGCCTTTGAGATGAAGGACATGACCAGAGTTCCTTATGCAAGTGCTCTAGGTAGTTTGATGTATGTTATGGTCTATACAAGGCCAAACATTGCCCAAGTAGTGAGAGTCCTTAGTTGATTTATGGCTAATCTTTTACAGGTGCATTGGGATGTGCTAAAGAGTGTTTAGATATTTATGGGGTACATTTGAGTATTCATTGTGTTTTCATGGTTATTCTACCGGATCTCAACATTTCGTGAGCATTCGTGGATATGTGGATTCAGATTGGGTAGGACAAAAGAAGATCCACAAGTAGTTATGTGTTTATGATGTTTGGTCGTGCTATTAGTTGGATGACTAAGTGGCAAGTTGTAGTCGCTTTGTCCACTATAGAGGTAGAGTACATGGCAATTACTCATGCTTGTAAAGGGGCCATTTGGCATAAATGATTGTGTTCAAATATTGATTTTCATGTTGGATAGATTACTGCCTGTTGCGATAGTCAAAGTGCCATTTGTTTAGTAAAGAATCCTAACTTCCATGCTAGAACAAAGCATATTGATGTACAGTTTCACTTTGCTCGTGATGTGGTAGAAGATGGTAAGGTGAAGTTGGAGAAGGTTGATACTTCGGCAAATGTTGTAGATGCACTGACAAAGCCAATGTGCACAAAGAAGTTCAGACGGTGTTCTATTTCCATGGGCCTTGGGGCCCTAAGCAGTTGATGTAGTTGACTCTTGATAGGTCTTCAACAAGTGAGATAGTCCTAATGATGATTTATTTAATTAGGTGATTTATATTGATTATATCCTAAGTTGCTAACTTTTATTTTGTCATATCACTTTGTGGGACCTCTTGGTGAGGTGGGATCCTATGTGGTTGGTGATGACTATGGCAGTTCGTATTTTCTAGGAAGTTGGCACCCATCTCGGAGGACCTATATTTTAGGTGGCAAGTGTCATAAGTTGCTATGTCGGTTCTATGATAAACTATGACAACCTGCCATAACAATTTTATGAGCTGTAAGAGTTAATTGTGCAAGTTTCTAATTCATGTTAGGAATGTGTAAGAGTTTATATTTGGTAGCTAGCTATGTGCAAAGGGAAATGTCTATTCTTGGATTTAGCATTTGCTATGTAGAAGGTGCCTTGCATGTGGAAAGTTGACCGTTGATGAAGAGTCAGGTGTTAGTTTTGGAAATTGCTATGCGCAACATGTCTTGTATATGACAGCATGCTGTTTTGGACTCCACTTTACCACCTAGGTATTGAAGATGGCTTTGGAAACCATGGGTGCTTACTCTTCATGTGTGAGCTCTATAAATACTCAGGGCCTTAGAGTATTTTGTATGACAGGTTGAAGCTTTTTGGAGACGTTACATTGCTGGAATCGCTCTAGAATTCTTTGTTGTTGTAATTTCTCCTGTAAAGCATTGGCTCTGTGTATTGTATTGTAACTCTTGTTGCTGGTAATAGAATTGAGCTTTATGTTTTGGAGTTTAGGTTTTTTCCTGCATAAATTTGGTGTTATGGTTTGCATTGCTTTTAATCTATATTTTTTTTTATGCATCTAAACTGTAACTGTTAAGGGGTTGTAAGAATTTTTGCATTCACCCTCCTGATTTGGTTAGTGTTGGAAGTGTTGTCCACATCTCAGCTTCCTTTCACTAAGACCATCTCAAATCAGCCTGACTTCAGCAGCCCCTACAGAAGGAGAATGCCCATATTTATGCTAGCACAGTGTTGTTTGATCTTCCCGCTAGTGCAGGAAATCCTTTACCTGCTACGTTTTTGTAACTGAAGCTCAAAGATCTTATGACGCTTCAGCTTGTATCTATGTGATTTCTGATTAGCCAGATATTTCTGGAACACCTTTATGAGCCACTAATGTGAGACTGTCAATCTGCAGGGTTTGATGTAAACTGACAAGGTCTTTCTTGTCTTTGATATATTGTCCTCCGAATGGCTTCTTCACATATCCACTCTGTCTTGGTTTATCCTCATCATTTGAACTGTTTCAATGTGCTTTCTCAGAGTTGGAATTTAGTCCCTTTCTTTGAAATGTCTGCTAATAGAGGGTGAGCTCTTCTGAACAGGGCATTATGTGATTTTCACCATTTTTGTTGGTAGTTTTGTATGCATTCAGCATGAACTCTTGTTAATGGATGCGTCCTAAACCAGGCTGTTTTTCCTTGGATGCTTCCTGTTTGATATGGCAGCAGGAAGCTCCTGGACAAGTTTAGAGTACTGGATCCCAAACCATTGCTTCACCTTGGAGAGTGACTTCAATAAACCAGATTTTGAAGGGAAGATTTATTATCACATTTCAACAACCTACTTCTAATTTTGTGCCTCAGCAGCATTCTGTGAGCTTACAGTTAAGGCTTCAATTCAGTGGCTTGCATTAACTTTTGGCTATTCCTTTGTCTTAAACAAGATTTTCAAAATGCTGTTTCCTGTTCATACAGATCACAATTTGGTAGACTTGAAAATGGAATTTATGCTTCATTTTCTGGACTCGTGCATGTTGTTGGGGGTTGGATTATCTGAACTTGAAGTGATTCTGAACTATAAGCCACTAGTTTAAACTCATTTGATTTTTTGATATTTTTTTCTTTCCAACACGGGTAATGGATTGTTTCGAATTCTGTGGTCTTGAAATATATACAAAGATGGGAATCAAATTCTCTTGGAGGACTTGTTCATAAACCTGCAATTGTAGTCTCTGAAGCATAAGTTTAAGTAGATTAGGTCTTGAAATATCAGAATGTGCTTGAAGATTCACTTAAGCTAGACATAGATAACATCATACTTGCTTCACATGTCCAGTTCTCATCTCCAGTTGACATCAAGGAAGCTACAAGGGACAACCATAGAACGAGAAGCAACTAAATACTATCCCTGGAGTGAAATGTATCAATAAGTGCTGCCTTATCGCTTTAGTGTTTTCTCCTAGAAGATATTTCACACGTTTATATATTGATATCTTTGCTTTGATGTTTTGAAACGTTTCTATTTTCATTGAATAAATTTCATTTTCGAGGAAAAATCTTGCCACATGGGCTTCAAGTTTCAAACTGAAAGACAAAACAGCCATGATATCATTGAAAAATTAGACCAGGGAAGATTTTTGTTTCAGGACTTGAGAAATAGACTTGAGAAATAGATCTCAGCAAAGCTAAAAAGAGTTCTGTATTTAGAATACTACATTTAACAAATGGCGGCTACTTAATCATGTATCCATTCTAGCTTTTCCTATAGCTGGTTATTGGTGTTCTGGGTTTCTGTGATGAAATTAAGGCTATTTGTGGCAAATTGGACTTCTGAAGCAAATTTTGACAATAATTTTTCCCTAGGCCAGAATTGTAAGGAGTAGAGTGAAAACCCGACTTCGGCATCTGGAAATATACAACTCTCTAAAAACATCTCAGAACTTCCGGAAATGTTTCTGGGCTTTGCTTTGAAAATAAATGTTTCTAGATTGTTTTCGAGGCATTTCCAACATGAAAAATTGCTATTTCCAGCTGCTTTGATGTTCGTATATTAATGAATTGCAGTCCCTTTTCAAAATTTTTACACTTTTAAGGAAATAAAATCTCTAAATCCAATCATAAATGAATTTCATCAAAACTATTAGAAAATGAAAAATATGTCTTAAATATTCTTGAAATATTTTTAATATAATTATTAATTTTCTTTTGCAGAATTTTTTATCATATATTGTTAAAATAGTTATAATGTTTCTCGAACAATTAATAGGGCAAATAAATGTTTTTTGTCATTTCCTTGACTTCATTTATGTGAACAATTATCAGGGCAGCTAAAAGGCAGATATTTTGAAAAGCATACAGAATTTGTATAAAAGTTTTAAGTATGAATTGCAGAATTAGTGTAAATTCTAGAAGGCCTCTTGCCATAACTAAGAGATGCACAATTCTAAATTACCATGCTCACAATAATTATATAAACACAATTCAGGATAATCCATTAAACGAAGTTAATAGCAACTGTCGTGGACTTCAGAGGTATTTCTTAGAAGTGCTGCTATGTCAGGGGAGTTTGTTTTTGGAAACTAGTTGTGTAACTATATGCTACACTGATCTACCTACAAAGTCCAAGTGGGAAATGTTGGTAATTAGATTGTCTCTTTTTATTTTTAAAGTTCCCTGTTTCCCCACTTCCTCATCGGTATTACCTATTTCTTGCAGTTATGGGAGGATAATTATTTTCTAAACTTTATTTAGTTCCTCTCTGTTACAGCTATAAACAAAGATTTGTAATATAAGAATGTGAAATTCTTGTTGCAACTCCGTTTCTTTGTGATTTGCAACTCCATGTCTATCTTGTGATTTGTTCAAACTTCAAACAATGTCTATCTTCATGATTTAAGGCATTGACAATGTCTATTCGCATAAGTGGATGGATGTAGCGTATAACTTTGGCAAGTACACTAGGTAACAGAAATGCCGAGTGTTCTCAAATTTTAAATGTATTTTTGAATAAGGACAACCAGAACTTGTGTTGGAAGAATAAAGTTTCTATTTCAATGTTATTATCGTATTTAAACAGTTGTGTGCTACTTCTAATATGGCAAGTTTTAAATTGAGATAAAGTTATCAACTCATAATAGATATTCTGATTGTGTGTTGCAGGTGTCTGAAGGTTATAGAGGCCCTACAGTCATGCTGTGAGAAATGTAGTTACAAATCTACACATTGTGCATCCGTATCTGGGCTCTTAAGGACTAAGCCAAAAAAGTGATATACTTTCCTTGAACGGTCTTATAGCATATTAGTATTAATTTTATAATTTTGTACTCAAATCCATTGTATTGTTAAATATCACAATCTGAACATCATTTAGTGCCAACCGTTTGTGTGACTTTCAGTCACCCTTGCATTATGTTACTTGTTATAAGCTGTTCTAATAGCAGCCATTTCAAATGCTTCCATGATATGGGTTATTTGCTTCTTGTGCAACTAGTAAATGCAGCAATTGATTTTGGTTATCTCCTTGGCCATGGTAGCAAAATTTTTCAAAGAGAACAACAAAACTTTGTCCTTGTGAAACTATAAAAAGATGTATACGAATTACAAATGAAACTTTAGTATACTAGTAAAGTTAAAACTATTAAACATTAAAAACATGGCAATGATTGAATTTAACTTTAACAATGATGGGTGAGTTTCGGGGGCAAATCCCCTAGTAGGGTCGAAGGGGTAGATCTCCCAATGGCGTTGAGGAGCAACACAAATTTAGGACTTCAAGATCACACTTCATGGTGAGACATTTCACAGTTTTATCACTTTTTTTTGCAATGACAAGTTGCTTAGAAGTTGGATGCCCACTTTTTAAATTTTTGAGTGCTTGGGGTTTGGGTGGAGCCCATAGATAATTAGGGTTAGGGTTTGTGGCATGTAGATTGAAAATACTTTATGATTTTTAAAAGATATATTATTTTTAATTTTCTTGATATGTGAGATGCTTGGAAGTCTCTGGAATGGTTGGGAAACTCCTCAAAGCCCTTTGGACATTTCAAGGACGTCATGGAGTCCCCAAGTCAAACCCAAACCATGGGACATCCCAAAGCCATCCCTTCCTTGAGTTGGACATCCCAAAAACACTCTTAGGTCTTGAGCAATAGTGGTGGGATGGTAGAAGGATGTCCAAGTACACATGGTTATGTAAAGCTTTACTTGCCATTTAAAGTTAAGTTGGTTTACATATAGTTGCCTCATTATTTTTGTCTTAAATGGTTTGTTCTTTTCCATAAGTAATGAACATAAGCAATTTGCCATCTAATTGAATTTGTTTGAATGGTCACTTTGCCACTCATGTTTTTGCCCATTTCTTATTAATAGTGGCATGAAGACAAGGGCACTATATAAATGACATTAGCCTTGTTATATTGTTCCTTTGTTGAGTTTTCTTAATAAGCTATTTGTAAAGTTTTCTTTTGTATCTTATTGGAGGAATGAATGCATAGAGTTAGAATTGGATGAGACAATTCAATGAGTGTGGTTTATATTCATTAATGAAGGGAATAAGTTATGTTAGTGTATGTTTTTATTTTCCTAGAATACATTTTTCTTACACTTACATTTTCTTATTTTAATAAAAAAGTGCTAGTAAAAAGTACTAGTGCGAGTTGTTGGTATCTTAAATGAGAATGCATTTTTCTATTTTTGAGTCTTTTGGTGTATTCCTTCCATTGGACATATTTGCCACCACCTTCCTCTCTCTTAGCCTATTTACACTCACTCTCCTAGCTTGTTTTTATACATTCACGTATTCATGCAGTTTCATGCATTTGAAATCTCTCAATGCTATTTTAGTTTTTAAAGTATTTGCATTTCTCATGTTGGATATTGACCATATAATACCATTTTTATTTTAAATCATTAGTATTTGCAGTTATTGTAGTTTCTATTTTTCACACTAAATCTTAAATGTGATGTTATTGTATCATGAAAAAAAAAAATGCTTGTGTAAAAGTGCATTACAACACTATATCTTCTTAAATTGATGATCTATTACTAAAAGGATAGGTTATATTATTCCAACATCCCAACATGAAGACTTCATAAATGATAGCCTAGCACAAAACATATATATTGTAAATCTCATAGTTGAACTTGAAGGTTCCACAATTAGAGTGTAAAATAACAAGTTTAGTAAATTATATATTGATTAACATAGTAACATCGAGAACAAAATAAAAACATCATATTTGTCCATTACGAGCAATCATCAATTATTTCAAGCAACATTTCTTATTATTACTTTCATTTTAAGCATCAATCTATAAAATATCAAATGGGGGGAGAGATAATGCTTCTACTATCACTATTGTCAAAATTTTGGTTACTAACTAATAGATCAATAGCCTATTCTATTTCTTATTCAACTATGAACCCATATTTACTTATTTTATAATACTCCTTTTGGAAATCCATATACTCTGATAAGATTTTCATTTGGTTTCTTGATGTTGTGTGGCCAAAATTGGACTTGATATCAAGCTTGTAGATTACAAAAGGGTCTTCATCTACAATTTTCATTAACTTATTTGTAAGGATTCCTAGAGTCATATGAACCTATTCAATAATATAAAAAAGGGCGAGTCTAGTTGAAGACTTTGTAAGGTGCTTCTTCTTTGTCTTGGCAAACCTCTTCATTTCTTCTCCTTTAAAGAACACATAAAATCTTAGTAGAAAATATAAGCCAAAAAATATTAAAATGAGAACTCAAATACTTAACATATCCAAAAGGAATCTCATATGAAGAAAAAAAATCTACTATCTCGACAATTATATTTCCCATAAACATGGACCAAATCCACTTAACATAAGGACAATAATAGATGAGATGTTCAAATTCTTTCAGGGACATTACATATAGAAAAAATTAAAGTACAAAAACTATCAATATGAAAAAAATAAAATAAAAGTAACCATATATATATGAAGTAACCATTTTAAACATGGCCTTTTAAGACATTTACTCCAACAAAATTAAACGGTTTAGACCAAGTGCTATCATCCAAGCTAATATTCCAACTTTTTTAGATATCGGTCAAGACCTAATTGGAGTTAGTTAGGATTCCACACAACTTGATAGCATCTATCTTGTAAAAGGGATTGCCATTAGACCATTTAAAAATTTCAATAACTTTAGTATTGAATTTAACAACAATAAAGAAGTTAAAGTCATATAAATCTCTCTTAACTACAAAAAAGTTCTTTACGATTTTGGTAGAGAAAATCTTACCTTTGAACTAGACCAATCAACAATGTTCCTAAAATTAAATATAGAACCAACATCTAATATTCCTTTGTTATCCCAAGTTCTAATGGAACATCTGTTTAGGGGAGAGAGGTTTATTTTTCTAGTGGAAATTTCACCAAATAGATATGAAGCTATAAAGTCCATTCTTGCTCCCTTTTTGAGCCTCACAATTTAAAGTCCAGGTGCATCAACAACTGCTAAAGGGGTCGCCAGCCAAACAACAATAGCATGGATCGTAGGAGTCGAGGACCCCACACAAGGAAGGGGGGGGCAAAGCAGAGCCCCAAACATCCACAACATAACCAGGGGTGTTCAAAAAGAGAGAGGCGAGAGAGCTGTTGGAGGGAGGCGGGAGAGCCATTTTTTTTGTTAAATACATTAGAGTTTGAGGATTTGATTGAACATTTAATAAAATAATGTCACCAAGATGTTCCATATTTTGGTCTTTTTAGGTAAACAATTTGAATATTATTTCTAACCAAGATCTTTCAAGGTTCATTGCCAATGAGAGTTTTACCAAGCCACTTTGTAGTTAAGATCACACATTGAATTTTTAAATTTCTTAAGACCTAAACCACCATTGGTCTTACTAGGATAACATTGACTTCAATTCACAACATTTTTTTTGCCTTTACCACATGACAAAAAGAGATCCTTGATCAATTTATGAATATTTTCAATTTGATAACTAATAAAACCCTAAATACGAGCTTATAATATATTATATGGAGAAAGAATCCTTTGGCACACTTGGACCTCCTGACCTTGGACAAGCAATGTTCCTTTTAGAACATTTCTTCTCAATATTGTGATAGCTAACAACTTTGGTAAAATATATTAAGAGCTAACAACTTTTGTAAAATATATTAAGTTGTTAGCTCTTAATAAATAATGCAGGGCATCATATGTGAGGTTGTTCCGGTTTCAATAGACCTAGTTACTTCAGAACTCCCAATAGCTCTGCTAACTATAGATGACAAAAGTGTAGGCGCGAGTGAATGACCATCTCTAATAGATATTTGGAGAATAAAAGGTTCAACTAAAGATCCATTCATATTAATTTGTATATAAGTATCTTTAACAAATAATTTTGTATAATTTCTTGGGAAAGCCAAAAGACTCTAAATTAAGCACAATTAAAGACCACTCCACTTTTATCATATGCCTTTTCAAAGTGTAATAAAAAAATTCCCACATTTTAGACAACTTTTTTGGCCCACTCAAGAGCTTCCTAATTAGTGATGAAGTTTTCGAGAATGTATCTTCCCTTTATAAACCTTGTTTGGGTGCTATTGACAATCTTAAGAAGAATATTAGTGAATCTTAATAACAAAACCTTAGAAAATATTTTATATGAAATATTTAATAAAGGTATGATCCTTCAATTCTTGATGCTAGTTTTATCTTCTTTTGGGAGAAGTTTAACAATGGCTATGTTGACATGTTTATCCAAGGAGCCTTTTTTATTAACCTCTTTGGAAGTGTTTAAACCTATTCTTTATTAGATTTATAAAATTCATTTGGTAGTCCATCAACATTAAGAGATTTTTATTTTAAAACCTAAATAACCAATACAATATCTTCTTTTACTCATATCATTATCAAACATTTGTCTCTCCTTAAGCTCTTCATTTTCTAGCATATTAAAAAATATTCGAGCCTCTATTTCCTTGCTCTAATCCTAGCTCCTTGAGCTTTTTAACTTTGCAAATATTTTAAATTGTATTTGATCTTCCCCATTTCCTCAATTAAATCCACATTTTTGGAACTAAGCTAAATGCAAATTCAATAGTAAAAAGTTCCTCTTGAAGCTTGTTTTCAAAGCTTCAATCCCTAGCATACTTTTGCGTAATGGTTTGAAAAATGGCTTTACAATCATTAAATTATCCTAATAGGTAATACTTGATTTAAAATGTCCAAATAATCTTTATTTTTAATAGCTCAGTGTTTAGTTTGAAGAGATTATCTTTTTTGATCTTATCAACATTCCTAGTACCTTTAATCAAGATATTAGCCTCAATTGGATGATGGTCATACAAGGTACATGGAGTGACCTGAATGCTCTTACTATTACTATCATCATTTTGAAAACAAAAATTAGTTATTATGTGAATAGAATATATCCAACCTTGAATAGATTGTCTATCCATCTTTTTGATTGTTGCTTCATGTGAACCAAATTCCTTTGTTGTTGTTCTTATTGTTCTCCATTGGGTCAAAAAGTTTCAACATTTTTTTTCCCAAGCCATAAATATTGTTCATTACCCTTCTGAACACGAGGAACATCCCTAACTTTATCTTCATCATGTTCAATTACATTGAATTCTTTTCCAACAATCCATGAAACTCTTGGTAGAGATGAGGCAATCCAATTCCATATTTCTATTCTTTCCCTATAATCATTTGCTACATATATAGAGAAAATACAAAAAATAGAGTTATTCCTATAACTAACAACCCAAATTCTTCTCTTGCATGGGGAATAGTCAAAATTAACAAAAAATCTTGGACTAGACGTCTCTTGTTGATAAAAATGGTAGTGCTAACTTTACCTTTGGAGTGCTTAGAAATATATAAATCAAAATCATTCCAAAGAAGCTTCACAATATTATTTATTTCAAACCCAATCACTTTAGTCTCTTGTAGAAGCAAAAAGTCTTATTATTATAGAAGTTGCTCACATTGCATTTTTTGTTTGGGGATTCATGTCCTGGAAGAGAGGGAGGGAGAAAGGGGAGAGGGATGAGGGAAGGAGAGGAGGGGAAAGATGGGGGGGGAGAGAGGAGGGGGAGAGGGGGGAGGGAGAGGTAAAGGGAGAGAAAGAGAGAGAGAGAGAGAGAGAGAGAGAGAGAGAGAGAGAGAGAGAGAGAGAGAGAGAGAGAGAGAGAGAGAGAGAGAGAGAGATGACCTCTCACAAAGAAACGATGCAAATAAAGGCCTCAAACCAAGCAAACTGTTGGTCTAATCCCAAGTATATCATTCAAGCTCAACAAAGCAATGACTGGAGATTGGCACAGATCCCACATGCTTAAACAAGAGATTGATGCATGCCAATAATCACCATGACAAAATTAGTCAACATTCTTCCACTTATAAACTATCATCAGTTGCTCTTGAAAGAAATAACCAATACCTATTAGAAACATGCAATCTACTGCAACAAAGGCGCATGGTTGACAATTGAGGGCAAGGAAATTTGATCACCAAACAAAGACAAGCCACCAGTGAATGAAATCGTTTGACCACAATTCGACACACGAAGGCTGATCCAAGGATGAGGCACTTTAAAAATTGAATGCCTCCAATAACTGGACATATCAAGACAATTTGGGACCTCAAAACTTAAAAGTGACGGAGACTATCAAAATAGGAAGGAGTTGTAGAATGGGAAGCTCTGATACCATGTAGGTGTCTCCACCCAACCCATGAGACAATCTGCATAACATCGTCCACAACTAAGAGAGATTCAACACACAAGATTGTATTGAAATGAGATGAGTACAAATGCACAAGGAGTCTTGCTTAAATAGACAAGAGTAGGTGATGAGAGTACACAAGATTTGAACAAGTGTCTCCATCTGGAAGAGTTAGAGTCCAAATATAACTCTATAATTATCCATCTCCCTAATAAATGTTGTTACCTAAGTTAAAACTTAAGGAAACATAAATAGTCAAAACTATTTACTCCAACTAATTCATTATAAATCTTAAACCAAATTAAACCTTAACCCTAACACCAAAGAAAATTGAACCTACTAAACCAAATTAAAGCCTAACTCTAACCCAAACCTGAATTACACACTTACATTTGTAAAACCTTAACACAAATTAAACACTAATCTTAAACCTAATTGAACATTAAATTGAACTATAATGCTAAATCTTAAAGCCATCATCATCAAGTTTATCTATTCTAAGGTTTAGAGTATTTGACTTTCCAAAATCTACTGCCATGTTCAATGAATTTTGAGAGTCATTGTTAAATTCAATTAAGTAATATTAAATAAAAAATAAAATCATGTTATAAATGGAACTGATAGAATATTTAGTTTTGTATATAATATGATTGAATCATGAATTAAGATTGATTGATTATCATAATCAAATATATAATACAATTAAAATAGTGATAAGGAAAGAGCATAGAGAATAGTGATTAATAGATTGAGATTGATTAATTGTTCATTTGAAAGAAATATTAAATTAGATTCTATTGCTAAGTTGTAGGTTTTATTACATTCAATTTCTTGCATGTATATCTATCTTGTAAATAAGGCTGGAATGCCAATGCAACATGGGTTTTATATTTGTTTTAATTGTTTTAAATAGTAAATCTTGTCATTTGTTTATATTTATGAATGCTATTTTTTTTTTAAATTTGATATCTCTCGATGTCCTCTACATGAATTTTATTTATAAAATATAGGTATGCTAGTCATGATGGATTGATAGGATTCTCACATTTGATTTAAATATAATGTAATTCTTGAATAGTAATGTGAAGCAAATAAATATCTATTTTATTTATGATTGATTTAAAAACATATTTAAATTTAAGTAATATTGTTTGTTTAGGTGTAGAAGGTATCAATTCAATTAAAACATCAATCATGCTCCTAAAGAAGATTATTTTAACCACAAAGAGCAAATGATGCTTCATCCAAGTTCATAGATAGAAGAGAAGATCCAAAAGGCAAAATTCAAGAGGACAAGCATATAATATCAGGTTTGATTATTCTTTTTCTAGTTACTATTTAAATTGCAATCAATTTGGTCTCAAGACAATGGATTGTAGAAAGTTTATTGCAAGGAGAACTAGTCTAATGAATCAAGATAAACCTCATAATTATGACTTGATATTAAAATATCATAGGGGTTATTTATAATAATTAATGAATGAATATGTGTAATGGCTAAGCATATAGATTAACATAAGAGACCTAATTTTTACATAAAGATGCCTATTCCCAAGTGATCATAAGTGATAGTTAAAATAGGTATACTATACTCAATATCCCTCCTAGGTGAACTTAGTGTTTAATGAACATTAAGAAGATAATGGAGTAAGTATATTCCTTTGTAAGTTTCATTACCATATAAACCTCGTAATTATGACTTGATATTAAAATATCATAGGCGTTATTTATAATAATTAATGAATGAATATGTGTAATGGCTAAGCATATAGATTAACATAAGAGACCTAATTTTTACATAAAGATGCCTATTCCCAGATGATCATAAGTGATAGTCAAAATAGGTATACTGTACTCAATATCCCTCCTAGGTGAACTTAGTGTTTAATGAGCATTAAGAAGATAATGGAGTAAGTATATTCCTTTGTAAGTTTCATTACCATACAAATTACAATCAAGAAGGATTTATTGAATTGTTATCAATGCAATTAAATAATGAGAACTATGAGTGGTTAGGAGAATCATAAACTATGCTAATAGTAAGGGGTTATATTAAGGATTGTGATATCATTTAAATATCTTTTTCTTACTACTTATCTTTCTAAACCTTTTATCTCATATACCAAATATAAAGATCAAACCTTGTGGTAGATATATTAAATGTAAAAGACAAAGACGAGGGAAGTTATGCTATTATAAAATTCTTCTTTGCCAATAGCATTATAGAATCCATTCCACATTTATCTTTCTCCTTATTTTATGAAGGCATTGACTCTTGTGATAAGCTTCTAGTTGGATTTTCTACGAAGTTCAATTTAAACATAGGAGTTGATCCAATCGAAGGTTAGAATGGATTTTGCAAAATTTTACTAATTGATGAGGTTATATTGATGATATGTCAACTACTATTAAAGTAGATGTTTAGGAATAAAGGGTGAAGACAACGTAGGTTCCAAAGGCATTGCTAGAGATGCAAGGCTAAGTAGTGTGAATAGATTGGGAAAGGTGCATCAAAGCTATAGTTAAATTTGTCAAAAAATTTGAATCATGTTAGAGAAAGAAAAATCTAATAGAGATGAAGCAAGATTTAGAAGACTCTAAAAACAATGGTAACATTAGATGCGGTCTTGAAATAATAAGGGAACAAGAAATTATTTGTTTCAAATTGGGATTTAAATTAGAGTCACTACTACTTTGATACAATTAAAATAACAAATCATTTTCCTTAGGAACAATGAGAAGATTGTGAAATACCACAACAAAATACAAGGACAAAAGATAGGGAAGAATTTCAGAAAAGTACCCTTGGGAAGAATACACTATAATCAAATAGCTTATGAATGGGTAATAAAAAATAAGATTGGTATGCTTGCATATATACACATCTAATCATTATAATTGACTATACCAATGCACTTTTTTTCTAATTCAATCCTAAATCCAATATCATCCATCATCTTCAATCTTAATTCCCATTCTTCTAATCTCTCATTTTAATCTTCATTCCTCCTCCAAATCAGAATGCAACTCTCTCATCCAACATTTCCTTCATTAGAATATTTTCTAATCCCCACCCCATCTGCAATCAATCCCAAAACCTCATCTTCCAAATTTTATTCGACAATCCAATCCAACATTCTTACCTTCTACCCTCTTACCATCTCTTTATCCAACTTTTCTACTAATCCAACTTTACATTCAAATTCATCTAACTCTCAATCATTTATTCATCCATCCTTCCTCTTATAACCCAATTCATAATCTAAATCCTATCTTTAATATAACCATCCTTCATCTTCTAATCCTACATGAACTATATTCTAATCCACTCCTCAAATCACCCCTATCCTTGTTCTATTCTAACCATCTTATCCCAAATTTGAGTTTAATAAAATCCAAAATATGAGATTTACCCAATCAATCAAACCGTGTAATATATCCTCCATCCAATGTAATTTTTGGACTAATCCCCTCTCACCTATCCCTACCCATTCCAACATGATGAATCCATACCCTACTCCAATGAGGCCTAAAATCATAATCAAGGGTAACCTTAATCACATTGATGATGATAAGGTTAGTCTTATGATTAACCCAAATATAATCCTTTATGATGGTAATGATAGTCATGTTAATCAAAAGGAGTTCCACCCATCAACCAAACTTTAAACCAAAGCATCCATTAGTCACACTTTTAATTCCCATGACCCCTTAAATTTCATCCTCGCTTACCACTTCAATAATGATAAAGTTGCCATGGATAGATACGTCCTTATTATCAGTGCCAAGATTCCATCCCTCCCACCTCTATCAAATTATAATTCATCTCTTAGTTCTCACCCTTCCCTTTCCTTTGACAAGGAAAATCGACCCTTTATCCAAATTTTACCTCCCATCCCATCCAGATCCCAAATCCCCATCCCCAACTCCTTTTCAAGATCCTCATCCTCATCCTAAATTCATAAATCCATTTAAACCTATACTTTTTATTCCACTTGCTTATCTCCCACATCCTTACAATTGACATCACACCAATCCTACAAATACAGTTCATCCCATGTCTTTCATAATTTATTCTAAGAACTATTAGGAAAATAACCCAACTCCCCATGTATACATAAAGTTGTATAATCTTCTTATTTCATGCATCCACATCCATCCCCTCCAAATCAAGACATGCCCCAATCCCCTAAGCCTCATGAATCTCCCATTCCTTTATCTACCCAAGTTGAAGAATCTAACTCTCCTTTACCATCACACCATACACACAAATCCAAACATGTCAAGACCTTGTTCCCAATCATGTTAGCATAGATTCCTCTCCATCTCTAGATAAAAGAATCCCCCATCTCATAATCCACTCCCTTCCACTCCATCTCATGATCCCATTCCAAATCAAGGGAAAAGAATCCCTTCCATTAAATCTCATGATCCCTCTCCAAATCAAGATTGAAGCATCCCCCCATCTCATGATCCACTCCCTTTCACTCAATCTTAATATCCAAACATAAATCCTAATGCCCCACACACTCCACTTTTATCTCAATAGAAAAGTACACCTTCCACTGCATACTTCCTTGTACGTGTATGAGAATATGTGTATGAGTATATTAGAATACAAGTATGAGGAAAATATTATGATAATATTCTTTTAGGGTTAGGGTTAATTTTAGCTAACTTTGTATGTTGCCCTAAAATTGCATGTTAGAAGCAACTGAAATGTAAAAAAGACATTGTAATGGTTTTGTACTATTTTAATGGATAATAAGAAAAGATTGGAGGACTGTGTTCTTTGGATGTATCCTATATTGGGTGAACCATGCTAAATCTCCGTGTTATTTGTGTTGTGTGGTGTTTTTTCATCTTTTGTGTATTCAAATCTGCATATAATTGTTAATTTGTATTTGCTCCGAATTTGCGAAAAACCCTAATAGTGGATTCTTGAGGGGGTTAGAAAATGATTCCAATGTGATTTAAAAATATTAATTGAAACTTGACTATACAATTCCAAACTAGAAATCATACTGACTAGTTATTTACAAAAATTATAAACAAAGAGAATAAACATGATATAAAAGAATGAATAAATAGAATGGCTTAAGGACTTTATATGGGACTTGATGGAGCTTGGGCCATGTAAAACAAGGAAAAGGGGAGTGAAACCTCCACATGTGGTTAGGGTCGCTTGAGCTTCATTTGTTCATATAGAAATATTGAGATATTCATTGAGGATTCACCCTAAAAAAAAAGGATTTTAAGGAGTTCATTTGTAATCTAACTCAAGAAGCTTGCTCATTCAATGGCATCATTTAACACTAAAAATGTTGATAATGTAAATGTGTCACAAACCTCTTACTTAGAATATTCAATTTTTTTTTTTGATTAATTTTGGGTAAGGTTGAAATTGAATAAATTAAAAATCAAATAATAAATCAAATAAACTCAAAATTTATAAATGCACTAAATTAAATAATTCAATATAATAGTTACTAATATATATAGAACTAATTTTATTAGAAGACCAAAAAATTTAAATATTCCTTACATTATAATAATAAATAGATGCAAGTAATTAAATACTTATTTTACATTTATTTTAATGCATATATTTTTTAATTATGCACATGGTGTAGGAGAAAGGGGAAGGCCAAGTCACTTGCACAATAGAAGAAGAAAGTTATTATAAGCATATTCTATGACAAGTGGAAGTTACAATATTTATTTATTTTGGAAGAAATAAATATTATTTTAGCAAATGCTATGACATGGGAGTTACAAATTAATTCTATGACAAGAATATCTCTATTCATGGTATTTATGTGAGAAAGGAATTACAAAATTCATTTATGATAAAATGAAATAAATAAATAAATTGACAAGGGAGTTACAATTTTATTTTTGGCATATTCTATTAGAATTATTGATTGCAAAACCTAACCTCTCTAATTTGAGAATTACTCTTAGTGATGGTAAAATGATTTTTTTTACAACTTCAAAATCTATAAATATGGAGAATGTTGTATGCAGGAGACAAGTTTGTTTTTGGAAGACTTTTTTTTAAAATGTTGTTTTTGGAGTTCTTCTTTCTAGATTTTTGTAGGAAATTTTACTTGAGAATTGAAGAAAAGTTAAGATTTTTGAAAGGGAACAAGAGGAGATTCATGAAGAAATCAAAGTAGTTAGAAGATCTTCAACAATGAGGAAAGATTTACTAGATAAGTAAATTGACTCCAGTGCAAAAAAATTAAATCATAATATTAACTTTATCTTGAAGAAATATTGGTAAAACTTCCTTTGTATTTAATAAATTCATAAAATATAAATTTGATTTATTTGTATTCATAAGAAGTAGTATATATAATTGTTTTGAAAACAAAGTTATAAATTGGGGGGTTTCTAATTTTATATATATTTTAAATAAATAACACATTGAATTAAATAAATAGATTAAAAATTTGATTTTGATCCATTATATATATAGTCATAAATTTTAATTTTAAAAGAATAAAATTAAATAAATAATTTTATATTATGAATATAAATTTAATGTTATAAATACTATATTTAATATAACAATTATAATATTTTATGTTTTAAATTTTCAAGTTACAATTTTTTTTTGTATTAAATATAAGAAGTAAAGCAGTACATAAGTATGATACAAAAAATAGTGGAGAGCCAAGGCTACTTGGCCATAAGTGTCATACAAAAAATAGATCCACTTGAATAAACAAAATAGAAGAGAGTACGAGCTTTTGTCCTATACAACAAATACAAAAGGGACCCTATACATACCAAGTCTGCAGACCTATACAAAAGAGATTAAACATAAGATCTTTAGTATACCTTACAATCCATCAAAACAACGTCTATCATGGAGCAATCATCAGGGGTTGATCCATGAAGTCCACCCCAAAGGGCCTTCCATCCATATCGCCGTCCTGCCTTCCTAGAATATAACTGGGATGACAACAAATGTTTGTTGTTGGTTCTATCTTTTGAAGTAAAAATAAAATAAATTAAAACAAAAGTTAATAAAAGGGGCAATGGCCCCATTAATGGGGCCACCACTCATAGAGAGATGTGGACCCAATAATAGTGGGGAAGCTCATGCCCTATATATAGGGATAACCTTTGTTTATTTATTATATATATTTTTTAAAATACGTGTTATTAATTTAATTTAAAAAATAATGTTTTAAGTTTTAATATATTTTTTCAGAGTTTTAATATTTAGAATTATTAATAGATATAAAGTTCATATATTTATTTAATGGTTTTAAAAAGGTGATTTGTAAAATTAAAATAATTATATTATATTATTTTTAAATTTTTTTAATACGTTATCTAATAATTAATATATATTCTAAAATTAGAAAAATCTCATATGATTATTAAATATTAAGAAATAAATTCAAACAATAAATTTTTTATTAGGTTGAAGAAATTAATTAGTTTTATTTCTGATTTTTTTTTTGGTTGGCAGGTTTTGAACTGGCCTGAACTAGGTGGGGCCACAATCAGGGGGCCTCCTCCCCAAGGAAATTGATCATTAAGGAGATCAGTGAATACATTGCTGATTTAACTCCCCCCTTCTCTTGAGAGTGAAGGGTCCTACTGATGAATACTAAGAGGGGGGGGGTGAATTAATATACCAAAAAATACTGTACTTAAACTCTTAAACAATTTAGAAGATAACCAGTATAATAGATTCACTAATAAACTGGTTAAGATAAATGCAAACCAAATAGAAAATAAAACATTCACCCACAAGAGCACAATCACCATAACACAAGATATTTGACGTGGAAACCCAAATGGGAAAAACCACGGTGAGCAGAAACTCACAAGTAACTATCTGCAGAATAGAAACCAGACCGGTTAAGGTCATACAATGTTCTTCACCAGAACAAATCCTGTTAGGAATCTAGATCTCTATTAGGAGATAAGTCCTGTTAAAGACTACCTTGTGAGAGGATTTCAAATCCACAGTTGTTAACCACCTTGTTAGAGGATTTACAAAGGCTTTGCTAGGCCTACCTGATTAAGGGTTTCAGACTTGTCGAAGATGTGAGTAATCAACAAGTGAGTGATCTAGATACTAGCACAGTATGCTTGGTTATATCCTTGATAGCTCATTGTTAATGCATTTCAACATTACTTTAGTCTTCAATATCTCCACACTCTAACTCTTCACACAGACCTAATCTTCTCTACAAAGATCACACATAACCTTCTCATACATCATACATCTCTCACATATGCAAACCCTAGACATGATGTCCTTATAAAGGAAACTGATTTCATGTCGGTCCAATAGGATTAAACTACAAGTTCCTAGGTTCAGTGCATCTAGACACATTTGGTAACATGACACAAAATCACTGCCAAAGTGTCGGTGGATGATAACTCATCACAAAAATACTGGTTGGTAACTCATCACAGAGTAATACCGGTTCATACAATATATCGATTACTAGTTATAAAAAATGAAGACTGGAAAATGTTAACTACCACTTTGTTCCTTCGTACCGCTTGAGTTCCTCAAACCGCTTGAGGTCTTCATACCGCTTGGGTTCTCCATACCGCTTGAGGTCTTCAGTCAATTTGTGACCGGTAAACATCTTCTGCAAAATATCGATAGTCTAAAGACTATAATACATAATACCGGTTGGAACAATTATCGGTTGAGCATAACTCATATATCAAGAAAGTGTGTGTCCATCAATGACAATCAAAACATCATCAAAATGCCAACAATCTCCCCCTTTGGCATTGATGGCAACACTTAGGAAAATTTTGACATCTAAGTGTTTTTACAACAAAAATATGCCATAACTAAAATTACTCCCCCTAAGCATATACACTATTCTTTTTGCAGAAATTACAATGTATACTACTCTCCCAAAGTGGTAACATGAAAGTATACATGAAATGGTAACATTCACCAAAATTTTAAATACTACTCCCCCTTTGCCAACAATGACAAAGTAATGCAGAATAACCCATGTTTCCTTATATATAAAAATAGAGTAAATGTTTATGACAATAAGGAATAAAACTTATCAAAAACAAATTTACAATCCTGCATAAAAGTTTTCATGGCCAATGTCCATGACTCAAGTAATGAGGTAGCAACCTCACTTTTTGTCTGCATCTGGAATACCAGTTCTTCCATAGCACCAATGATACTCATCTCTTGAGTTACTGTGATGGCTTCCAGATTGAGAAAACATTTCTAAAGAATCTACAGTCTGGGTAATAAGACCAGTTGAAGCTCCTGCAAATCTTTTGTCCAGTTGCAGATTTCTGATTCCACCCTGGCAGTCTGCAACTGATAATGATGAACCGTTTGCCCATATGTAGTAAATGAATCATATGGCATCTTGAAGGTGCTGATGTATGCCTGGAACTCCGGTTGGAGTTTATCTTTCTGCTTAATCACATCATCACAAAATAGATGGGGTTGGCAGATTTTAATCAACAATAATTTTCCCTCATCCATAGCACCCCTGATATCCTTCTGCTGCTTCAGAAGTTGTGACCAAAGCTCATTCAGTTTCTTGACTAAGGCAGTGTTGAGTGCCTTTTCATGGTTCTTCTTGGCAGTGGCTGCAACAACATCTTCCAAGCATTGTACCTGGTCCTCCACTACGGTACAAAGAAGTTTCAGCTTGGATAGAGAGGAATCGGTACTGGGGAGGTTAGTTTCGGGAATCAGATTGGTAAGGGTGTCAACCACAGTCTGTATGACATCCCTTTCCTTCTTCCTTTGCAACTCTTCCAGTATTTCTTGTGCCAATTTGATGCCTCGCAGCAACTCAGACTCATCTGTTGATTGAAGGTCAATCGGACTAGTGGTGTCAACCGGTTTGGCTTGACCACCGGTTGCCTTAGGAGTCTCCATTTGTTTGGTTTTCTCTGCTTCCTTCTCCTCTGCTGCTCTTTTCTTTTCCTCTTCTTTCTTCTTTTGCTCCTCTTTTTGTTTCTTCTTCAATTCTTCCTTCTTCTTGTCTTCTTCCTGCTTTTTCTTTTCTTCCTCCTTTTTCTCCTCTTCTTTTCTCTTCTCTTCTTCTTGTTTCCTCTTCTCCTCCTCTTTCTTTTTCTCTTCCTCTTTCCTCTCGTCTTCCTCTTTCTTTTTCTTTTCCTCTTTCCTCTTGTCTTCCTCTTTCTTTGCTTTATTTGCTTGCTCTTTCTTCATTTGTTCTTTGTCCTTCTTCTCTTTTTCACCTTTTTCCTTGTCCTGTTTCTCTTTCTTTGCTTTTTCTCTGTCTTGTTTCTCCTTCTCTGTGTCCGGAGTGACATCCTCAACATCTAATGCATCGACATCAATGGGATCATTTTTCTCTGTCACTCTTTCCCCTTCACTGTCAAATGCTTCATCTGGTTTGCCTGATGTTAGATCAGGTGCTTGTTCAACCTTCAGATTGGCCTCAGACACTTGGTGTAACCGGACAACAACTTTGGCATGTAAATGTGTGTCCTTCTCCACTTCAGAAGCTTTACCTTCTAGTAGCCCAAGTCTTCTTCTTCTCATGAAGAAGAGGCCTTTGTTCTTATCCATTATCTCAAATAATTCAGAATTAGAGGCATCGGGAAAGTATTGTGCAAAGACTCTCTCCCTTATTTCCTATTCCTTTTCAATGGCAATGCACCATTTATTATTTAAAGGATTGTACAAAGAATCTGTTGTAACCAATATGATTTCAGACGGCGATCGGTCATTAACACACAAATGTTTGATAACTTCCTGCTCTACTTCTTCTTTCTCATTATCAATGAAATCATCAAAATACTCTTTTAAATCATCAAGCACTTTCCTCTTTATATTCTTTAAAGTCCTCTGACAATGTGTCATTGGCTTATAAGAGGAAATATCTATATTTACCGGTGTGGAGGTTGTAGGAACATTACCGATAGACTTGGCTTTCTTGCTTGTTTGCCTTATCTTCTTCGGTTGGATTTCCGGTTCAGTATCCTCTGACTCCGGTGAGCTGGTTTTGGTTTTCCGTTTCCTCTCAAAGACTTTAGCAGGAATAACCTTCAGTTTCTTCTTAGCAGGTGACTGCTTGGTCACTTTTGGACTAGCAGAGGTAATTGGTGCAGATACCAATGACACTGCTTTATCTTTTTCTATTTTGTTTCTTCAACCGGTGTTACCCTCTCCAAGTAGGTACCGGTTCACTTTTTCTTCGCATCTAATGGTGAGGCAAGTAGGGTAGAGGCATACCCGATCAACATATCATACATGACTTCATACCCCATTGGTTCAACTGCTTCCTTTCTCGGTTCCACTACTTCCATTATGCAGTCATCAATCCTTATTGTGAAGCAGATGTCATCTTCATATTTCTTCACAATATCACCAGATATCCTCATTCTCTGGCTCATTTTCCGCTTGAATTCATCAAAATATTTATTAAGAACCTCAGGATATCCGTTCCCCACTGCTTGAAGACTTTCCCTAATTTGCTTGGAGATCAGTTGGTCAACAGACTATTGAACATCACCTACTCTAGGGAAATAGCCTTGAAAGTAGAAGAATAGGCTAACCAAAAGTTGTCCAAACCTGAACCTTAGAGCATTGTCCTGTTTGATGGACTTCAGGTTCAATAACAGTTGCTTCTACAAACAGGTACATAAGTCAAATGTAGTGCCTTCCTTGATCATCCGGTAAGCGACATTCACTGCGACAGTAGGGATAGAGTTCATTCTACTGGCATAGAATATCTGGTAACCAATCACCATGCAAGCATACTTCACCAGATCATCTTTGATGGTGTTGACGATCATCGCTCGTTGGTCACTTAGAGAACCGGTGAGCTTAGTCATTTCAATCTTGGTGACCTTCCTTAGAGCTAGCACCTCTCCAATGTTACAAAAACCAGTGACAATATAAATTGCTTCCGGTGTGATGTCATGCGTCCGCTCGAGATACATTTTATCACCATGCACTCTGCTAAGGATGACGCGAATGTGATCTTCTGTGTATTCTTCTAGAAAATACACCTCATTGTGCAGTTTCATCTTCTCTCTAGGATGCTATATTCAGGTTTGATTTTCTTGTCATCCCCACAGAATAGACCTAGCTAGGAATGAATCACTAGGGATCCTAGGTCTTCCAATTTACAATCAATATATCCTGAAATATCTTCCTCAACTATAACTCTGACAGGTATCTGGGATAGGGCATTGTATTTCATCTTCTTTTGAATAAATTCAGCTAAATCTACATGTGCACTAGAACTAGAGTGAGATGCAGATGCCATGATAAGAAAGAAATTCGAGAAATATCTTCAGAAACTAAAATTTAGGGTTTAGAAATGTCTCCCACAATACACCACTTCAGTTGCTCGATTACCGCTTAGTGTTCTTCACTCATAGATCCTTTGCAAGATTTTTGAATTCACTTTGAATCGCTAGACGAATCACTCTTTGTTGCTCTGCTCTTGAAATTTTTTTCTTGAAAACAGATAAGTGAAAATGATGACAAAAATCCCTTTTAAACAATCTTTCACCTACCATAATAAATGCATCACCTTTAGGGTGCAAACCCTAATTTTTCCTTTTACCACTTCAAGTCTTCTGCCGATTGATAGGTAACGTATACTGGTTAAGGTATTTACTGATATAAATTGGGGGTTCAAATATTTCACCGATATGCTCCCCCTAAGCTCTTCTGAAGCTCAGTTTGCTAGTTGAGAGACTTCCACACTAGGTGCAGAAACCGATTCATCCTGTAACACTTCTTTAGGTTTCTTTTTCCAAGTTTCATTCATTCCCGATTGAACGGTTTCAACATCAATCTTCCCTTCTGGAGTGATCGGTATATCATCCGATAGGTTCTTTCTCAATCTATAGGTTTTGGCAGTGTGTCCCAGTTTGTTGCAATCATATACCATTCCAGCTGTTCTCCATGGTCCATTATTCATACTACCATTCTTCCTTCTGCATGTTGCAGCAGTGTGACCACTACCATGACAAATCAAACATGTTTCTCTCCAACCAGTTGCCGCTTTATAGCCACCTGACTGATGCTCATACGTATTATATCGATTGGGATTTCAGTTCACAGAGGGTTCCAGGATAACTCCTTGAGTCCTTGGAGGGTATCTCCCAGTGTTGTGGAAAATAGACCTGCATTCAAATGCTCTATGCCCAAACTTGTTGCATGCATAGCAGTTTCCATTGAATCTATTGGATCTAGGCTTATTGTTTAGAAAATTAGGAAAATTATTTTAGGCCTTGCTTCTACACACATTAGCAGTATGTCCTTCCTTGAGAAAATTGAAGCAAACAGATTTAAACTTTTGCTTACCTTTATCCTTGGATATGGGTTGCTTCTTTGATGCTTCAGCTTTTGTTCCAAAGGTCTCACCTTCCTCATACCCAGAGAAACCAAGTCCAGTGGTATTCTTTACCGGTTTTGCCGATTCAAGCTTTTGCTCTAGCTTAGTAGTACTCTGATTGAATTTGGCAAGTATCTCCTTTGACTCAGTAAGTTCCTTGGAAATAGAAGCATTGGATTCCTTCAAGGTTGCATTCTCAGAAATAGCCATGTTTAGTTCACCTTGCATTTCTTCTTTTTCCACTTTACTCTCTTGGAGATGAGCAGTAAGGGCATTGATTTCTTGCTTCAGCATGGAGATCTCATGATCTTTGTCTTTTACCAAATCTTCAGCTTTCCTTTGGTTCTCAAGCTCTTGACACATTCTGATAGTCATTTTTTCCAACTTCTTTCTCAGGTTGGCTTTAGATTCATTCAGTTTTTCAACTTCTTCAACTAAGGCATCCATGTCAGCTTCATCAGAAGAGCTATTTTCAGTAACTTCCATCAGTTTCTCAACATGCTCTCTTCTCTTGGCCAAAGAGGCTTTATACTTGACTTTGAGTTCATCGTAGGCTCTCTCAGTCTGAGTGAGATGATGAGTAAGTTCCCTCATAGTGTATTCCCCCATATCTCCTTCCAAGTGGTTAGACCTATAGAAATGTTGGCTCTGATACGAATTGATTAATACTAAGAGTGGGGGGGGGGTGAATTAGTATACCAAAAAATACTGTACTTAAACTCTTAAACAATTTAGTAGATAACTGGTATAACATATTCACTAATAAACTGGTTAAGATAAATGCAAACCAAATAGAAAATAAAACATTCACCCACAAGAGCACAATCACCATAACACAAGATATTTGACGTGGAAACCCAAATGGGAAAAACCATGGTGGGCAGAAACTTACAAGTAACTATCGACATAATAGAAACCAGACCGGTTAAGGTCATACAATGTTCTTCACCAAAACAAATCCTGTTAGGAATCTAGATCTCTATTAGGAGATAAGTCCTGTTAAAGACTACCTTGTGAGAGGATTTCAGATCCACAGTCGTGAACCACCTTGTTAGAGGATTTACAAAGGCTTTGCTAGGCCTACTCGGTTAAGGGTTTCAGACTTGTCGAAGATGTGAGTAATCAACAAGTGAGTGATCTAGATACTAGCACAATATGCTTGGTTAGATCCTTGATAGCTCATTGTTAATGCATTTCAACATTACTTCAGTCTTCAATATCTCCACACTCTAACTCTTCACACATACCTAATCTTATCTGCAAAGGTCGCACATAACCTTCTCATACATCATACATCTCTCACATATGCAAACCTTAGACATGATGTCCTTATAAAGGAAACTGATTTCATGTCGGTCCAATAGGATTAAACTACAAGTTCCTAGGTTCAGTGCATCTAGAAACATTTAGTAACACAACACAAAATCGCCGCCAAAGTGTCGGTGGTTGATAACTCATCACAGAAATATCGGTTGGTAACTCATCACAAAGTAATACCGGTTCATACAATATACCGATTACCGGTTGTCCAAAATGAAGACTGGAAAATGTTAACTACCACTTTGTTCCTTCATACCGCTTGAGATCCTCGAATTGCTTGAGGTCTTCATACTGCTTGGGTTATCCATACCGCTTGATGTCTTCAGTCAATTTGTGACCGGTAAACATCTTCTACAAAACACTGATAGTCTAAAGACTATAATACATAATACCGGTTGGAACAATTACTGGTTGATCATAACTCGTACATCAAGAAAGTGCATGTCCATCAATGACAATCAAAACATCATCAAAATGCCAACACCTACTGCTACTCTCTTCCTTAACCCTCTTATCTTGCTTCCTTTTAACCTCTATCCATCCTTCCTCTCTTGCACTCTCAAAAAAATTCAAATTGGATACCCGCAACACATCCTTCCCCCCAACCTCTAAGATTTTTGGATCAATATGGTTCTTAGTAGTCACCCTTTTGATGCATCCCATCTTTGAAACATCATTCCACATCGCTTCAAAATCCCTTGTCTTTCCTTGCTTTGCCTCCCAACTCTTTGAAGGACTAGAGCAATTCTTATTCTCTAGCTCCTTTTTGATGACATCTTCGTGCCCACCATGCAAATACTGAGAGGTATTATGCTCCACCACTGCCTTCTCCATTGTGTAATGTTGAGGAGCCTCCTCCTTCCACTAGGTTGTTGGTCTCTCCACTCGACGCCTATCACATGAAGCAACAACATGCCCAGTTTAAAGCATCTCTTGCATCTAAAAGGAGCTCCTTCAAAGTCCATCAACCAAACCCAACTACCACTTGAGGATTTAAGAGAGATCTTTGATGGAAGTTCTTTAGACACATCCATCTCTAGCAGAATCCAAGCAAAGGTAGTATGTAACTAATTTAGAGAACTTTCATCAGTTATCAAGAAATTACCTAAAGAGTTCCCAATAGCTTCAAAACAAGAATCAAACCAAAATTGTATTGAAAGATTAGGAAGCCTGCTCCGAATAGGAATTTGGTTAAAAGATTTTGACAAAGGGTTAAAGGCCGGATGCCATGGTTTCAACATCAATGACCGACTATCCTCCCAACACCATTGACAGTCACAAAGGAGCTTGTCCCTATCCTTCTCATTTTCAAAAACTACAACAAAAAACCCTTGAGAATGCGGATAAATTTGCACACAACCATCCAAAATGGGTTCCCAATGAGCAGAAATCCATTTATGCAGGTCACCAAGACTTGGCCACAATCCTCTAAAGCACCCAATTAGCCCTAACCTTGAGAAAACCCTTTCATTATGGTCCACCTCTTTCTCTACCTCCTCTGTCTTATTAACTATGATAGGCTTAGCCATCAGTGACATAATCATTGCTAAGGGACCAACCAAAGAACTGACTCTATGAGACAACCCCACCATTTTTGATTCAAGCAGAATTTTCTTCCGACTCTACTCACACCCAATCTTGGCTCCCAAAGAACTTCCTACCCCTGCGTCATAACCATGTAGGGGCCGTTTCCCCTATCCTTTCCACATTGTAGTAAAACCCACACCCGCACCAAAGTAGGAGACGTTGAGATCGAACCCAACACCATCATTTCTTCCCCATTTGGAAACTGCTATAAAATCATTGTGGAAACAACCTTAGCGAGTCATGACATCCTAGCTTGCACGCCCTCTGAACGAAAGATTGCCCGCAGGAAGCTTCCAGGCCTTCGAAACCCTAGCGACATGAGCGATACTCAATGCCATTATCTCTTTCCATCTCCCTTTCTTTCAATAGTCCATTAACAAACCATACAATAACAAGGAAGAAATTAAAAATAGTTACTAATAAATTAAAAGAAGAAATTGATTGGAAATGGAAAGTAAATCTTATTCTAAGAGAAAAGCTATGAGATTAAAATCAATATTTGAATATGGTTTTACTCATTTTATACAACTCCAAATATTTGTTTTTAATAGGCAATATAATTAGAAATACTACCTTTAAAAAAAAACATGTACTCTTTAGAATCTTTATATTTTGGTTTTTAAACCTTTCCTTAAATCTACTTGTCCAGTAGCTTGATTTTTGCATGAAATTAATTACATTATCTTTGAACACACAAATTAATTTACTTCCAAGCAATTGAAATAATTTCTTTTTAGTAATCATTTTCATAGAAACCTTCATTACTAAGTATTTGAAAAATTAGAATTAGTTAAATTTAGAATTGATATGAGTAATCATTATACATCTATACTAATCTATTGAATAGTTTAATCTCAACTGAAATTTGCTAAAGACTGTTAAGAGAAGGTAATTTTTAAATCTATTGGATAAGGTTCAATGATGCAATTATCAAGAAATAGTCTATTTTATTGTGTAAGTAAATTAAATAGTTTAAACCATTTTATTAATTTAGAGTTTGTTTAATATGAAAAAAAAAGTAAACTATTAATGAGATTATATTACAAAACTAGTAAGTACTTATTTCTCAAAATTTATAATTAATTTTATCTCTAAACCCCAAACAATCTTCCAATAAACAATTTGCACCAAGGACCACCCTTCAAACCAAAAAAGGTTATACAAAACTAGAGAAAGAAAACCCCTTGCACATCTCTTCCCGATTCTCTAGCACAAAATTCAGATACAAAAGGTAATGGGAAAATTTCAAATGATACAGCTAAAGAGGGTAGCCAGGTTCTAGTCAGGTTCCAGTCTCGCCAAAGGTCACGGTGTTGCTAATACTGGAGAAGCAGGCAAGTCTGAGGGTGTGTATAAGATCGTTTTGTCGGACCACCTTATTTAGCCTCAAATAGATCTGTTATGCGCCACAACCCTAATTGGTAAACTTTATTCTAGTATTTCCTTTATGCAATTTTCATTTTGGGCTAAACAGAATTGGCTGGGTTTGAAGGATATTTTTTTGATGGATAAGAAATCTCTCTTTTTCATTGCCATTTTTGATTCCAAAGAACATAGAAATTGTGTTCATAGATATAAGGGGTGGTTTTGTAAGGGTGTTGGTATTATCACTTTGGCATGGGTTCCAAATTTTAGTCTGGATTCAGTTCCCCCCTTTTCATGCCTTTTTGGATTACTCTTCCAGGGCTACTGCTTGAGTATCATGATCCAGATATTGTGGAAATTTTGGCTAATCAAATGTGTATTTTTATCAAGCACTACCTTATCCCATATGAACTTGCCCATTTAACCGTCAGGTTAGGCCTATTGCTAAACCTCACAAAGCCACTTCCCAAGTCTATTTTAATGACTTCATCCATAGGGAAATGGAATCAAGACATTTGCATAAAGGGTACTAGAAATGTTGATGACCATATAGATAAATTGGGTCATTTTAACTCGTAGTGTCAAGGATCGGGTATTGATGCTGTTAGGGTTTGAAAGGATTTTGCGACTGATTTTCATAAATGCTCCTTTTATCAGTCTGTTGCATCTCCTTCTTCTACACCAAGTGGGACAACAAGTGTGGCCGACTTATCAGAGAGTCATGTACCTCTGAATAATGTTGATAATGTTGCAAGACCTTTCTAGGTTGTTCAGTTTCAGGTAGATCCTCCTCTTTCTTTGATTCCTTCTCAATTTTTTTCAGGCTGTATGGCAGACATTTTAATTCCAACATAAAAAAGAACAAAGCCCTCCAATTGGAAGAGTTCTCCTCAATATCAGGTTGTTATCTCTGGTTCATGCTCTCTGTAAAAATTTGTGGGTAGATACAAGAATATATTTGTTAAGATCCACTGCTCTTCAATCTTGGTTGATTGGTTGTATAAGAACATATTTTCTCCCTCTCTCTTTAGGTAGTTCACTTCTTTTTTGAGTTTAACTTCCCTGGGACCCTCAGATTCTCAATTCTAGGAAATTTCTCTTTCACAGAATGCAAAGGATAACCTAGTTCATAGCTTGATGTTTAATTGCCAACCTTTCCATGTGGTTGGTCACAATCTTCCCACTGCTGGATCCTCATTGAATGCTCCAAATATCAAGTTAATGGCACATGATATCCTTATCTCTATCACATTGAACTTGATTGATGAAATTTCTCTCGAGGAATTCCTGAAAAATTCAGGATGTCCCTTTTGTTGATGCTATGCTTCTCGCTCTTAATTCTTCACCACCCACTTTTTCACCCCTATTGGAATCTAGTCATGCTGATCACCTTGTGACTCAAGATAATTCATATCAGCCCTTTCAATCGGGACACAACTAAACTTTGATTTTTCTCAGCATCTCTCTCTTGCTCAATCAGTCTCTTCATCTCCTTTGTTATCTAAAACACCTAAAAAAAGAGGTCGGAAGCCCAAGATTCCTAAAATCCAAGAAGAGATCGCAGTTGGTATCTAGTCTACAATTGTAGACAAGTTTTCACCCCATTCAAGACCGAGAAGAACATGTTGTCCTTCTCAGGTGCAATGAGGATCATATCTTGGAATGTCAGAGGTTTAAATGCCTCTGACAAGAGGGGGTAGATCAAGCAGCAACTGGATTCCTCCCAAGCAGACATTATTTTATTACAAGAAAAAAATCTTTCTGATGAATCCTGTCAAATGATTTAAAAAAAATGGAATTTATGGGATTTCATACATGTTCCTGTAGTAGGGGCTTTTGGTGGTATTCTGACCTTGTGGAATCCCAAGACAATCAAAGCAGAAACCTTGAACCAAGGGACAAATTGGCATCTTATTCTTATTGAAAATTTTGATTTATCCTTTCTCCTCTTTAATATTTATGGTCCAATAGCTCCTCATGAGAAACATGCTCTTTGGAATACTTTATCTTGTCAGATCCATCAATAGGGAGTTCAGAAAATCATCTTAGGAGGTGATTTTAATGCCATTTTGTCTCAGGATGAGAAATAGGGAGGCAACCCTACTGCTTGTAAGGTGATTGATGACTTTAGATCTTTTGTGTCTGATAACGTCCTTTCTGAAATTTTACCTTCTAATGGTCAATTTACATGGACAAACCAGAGAACTTCCCTTCAAATTGCAAGCAAATTGGACAGGTTTTTCACTTCATATGAATGGATCCTTCATAAATATACTTTCAGCTCTAATATTCTATCTTTCTTTGGATCTAACCATTTTCCTATCTCATTATGCTTGGATAAACATGAAGTTTCTCATCATAGACCTTCTTCTAAATTTGAAATAATGTGACCCACACTTTCATGCTCTGCTTCGTTAATGGTGGGTAAGTGCCCCTTCTGTAGGGGGAACAAAGTGTTTCAACTCTATATGAAAATGCAGTTTGTAAAAGCAAATATCAAAGTCTGGAATATGGAAGTATTCAAAAACATCTTTGCAGAGAAATCATATGTAGAGAAGGAATTAAAGGACATCAATGAACTTATCGTTTCTAATGGGATTAATCCTGAAACCTTCTCAAGGCAAAAGCATTCACAAAGCTACTAGGAAGAATTGTGCTCTAGAGAGGAGGAGTATTGGAGACAAAAATCAAGGGAGCCATGGCTAAAAGATGTGGATAAAAATACTAAGTTCTTTCAGGCATCTGCAAAGATTAAGCAAGCTGCATCTACTATCTTTTCTATCAATGCCTCTTTATCGGGTGTAAAATTAACTAATGAACAAGAAATTAGGGAAGAGGGTGAACTCTTCTTGCTCCCTCTCCTCCTTTTGTTCTTGAGGATTCCAGTGTCGAGGTATTGTTAGATTCCATCCCTTGTCTGATTTCACAGCGTGATAATGATTATCTGATGCAACCTTTCTCTCTTGCTGAGCTCCAAGAGGTGGTAGTTTCGATGGCTCCTGACAAGTCTCCAGGTCCTGACGGTTTCACCATGCTATTTTTTCAAAAGTGTTGGGACGTTTTAAGTTTTGATCTTTTAATGGCTTTGGAGGAGTCAAGACAAAAAGATTTTATTCTCAAGAACTTTAATTTAACCCATCTTGCTCTTATCCCCAAATCCAACAACCCTCAATCTTTTACAGACTTTAGGCCTATCTCCTTGTGTAATACAATTTACATGATCTTCACAAAAGCTATTTATCTCCGGTTAAAATCCTTGATTCCTAAAGCAATATCTCCTCAACAAGGAGGTTTTGTTCTTGGTAGGGAAACATTAGAAGGTGCGCTTGTGGCCCATGAAGCTTTGCACTTAATTAAATCTTCATAGTCCCCCACTTTCATAGTTAAATTAGACATGTTGAAAGCAATTGATAAAGTATGTTGGTCTTTTCTTTTGAGAGTGCTTAAAAAGTTTGGCTTTTCGGATAAGTGGTGCAAATGGATAAAAAATTGTCTCTCTGGTGCACATTTCTCAGTTATTATTAATGGTAATCCTTCGGGTTTTTTTCGAGCCACTCAAGGAGTTCGACAAGGTAACCCACTATCACGTTTTCTCTTCATTATCATGGCAGATTCTTTTAGCAGATTGGTCAATAAGCAATTGACTTTGGGTCTTTGGAAGGGGGTATGCATCCCTAACACTTCAATTTCCATCACCCACACTTTATTTGCAGATGATACACTTTTATTTGGTTGTTCCAATATTCAAGAAGCAAGACATATTAAGAAAATGTTGGACATATATACTTCCGGATCTGAGCAGAAAATCAATGCCCAGAAATTTAAATTATTCATATTTAATACTTCTGAAATGGTATCTAACAACATTATCTAGACCTTGGGCTTTCCAGTGGATTCTCTTCCATCTTTGTACTTCAGCATCCCTTTCTTTATGGGAGCAGGGAAACCTTCTTTTTTGAATTCTGTGATTGACAGATTAAAAACAAGAATTTCTATGTGGAAAGCTAGATGGTTATCTTTGTAAGGCAGAATCCTTCTTGTCAAAATTGTTTTGGCTACAATCCCAAACTACTACATTTTTTTCCTTCAAGCCCTGAAATCTATTGTTTCCCATATCAAGAAAATTATTCAAAATTTTATTTGGAAAGGTAATCTTTCAAAAGATAAAAAGATCCCGCTTGTGTCTCTCAACAAAATGACTCCCAATAAATCTATGGGCCGGGTTGGTCTACACGATCTTTCAAAAAGGAATAAGACCTTTGGGGGAAAGTTGGTTTGGAATATTTATGTAAAACCACATGCCTCGTGGTGTGAAATTATGCAAGCAAAGTATTTAGATACTCCTACCCCATCACATATTTTTACTATCCTTGATCCTCCATCAGGGTCTGCAGTTTGGAACTTCATGATGGCTTCTAGGAATGTGATTACTAGATATTTATCTTGGCAAATCTTTGCAAGTACACAATGGCAAAGATGTCAACTTTTGACATGATTCCTAGAGTGGTCTCCCCCCTCCTAATCTTGAGGAATCTCTAGTAGATGCAATCCCTATATTTATTACTCAATGGGGATCTTACCTTTATGCTTACATAGATGACCTTAAGAAGCCTTCAAACTGTGTCATTTGGAAGAATCTAGCTTCACTCCCAATCTCCCTGGATCAAAAGGTAAAGTTTTGTTTGATTCTCAAGAACCGCATTATTTTTATCTCTAATGGTTTGGACAAATTGATATGGTGCCCTGCGAAGAACAGAAAGTACTCTATCAAGGAAGGGTATACGACAATTCATCAAATGTCTGTTCAATCTTATTCACAAAGAGCTTATAACTTCTATTGGAACAACAATATTCTTCCCAAGACAAGAATGTTTTCTTGGCTTGCTCTACACAAGAGAATACTTAATAGTGAGAGACTTGATAAATTGAATATTGCACATCCATTTACCTGTGTACTTTGTGGTGAGCATAATGAAACATTAGATCATCTTCTCCTCCAATGTGATTTTGCTCATTATTGTTGGATGTTTGTGCTTGCTAAACTTTCCTTTAGCATCACTCTTCTAAATAATGTATTGGATTTGTTCCAGTCTTGGTCAGTCTTACACTCATCCTCTCTTTTTGCATGCATTTGGAAAGTGATCCCATCGACAGTAGTATGGTCACTTTGGTGGGAAAGAAATAAGCGTATTTTTAGAAAGCAAACATCTCCTCTTTTCGATGTTCTCAATTACATTGAAAAATCAGTATTAGATTTGGTTAATGCTCATGTTTCGAATCAGTTCAATCCAAATAGGGAATTTACTTCTTGGGATGGCCAAGTTATTAATTGTTGGAAGGGCATTTCTATTCCTGTATCACCTTGCTTTCCGAGAGTGAGAATTAGTAAAATCGATAGAAATAAAGTGAAATGGTGTCCTCTGGATTCGACGCATTTCAAATTGAATTTTGATGGCTTCTTTAAAGGGAACCCGAGTGATGCAAGAGTAGGAGTATGCATAAGGGACCACACAGGGTGTGTTTTTGCTTTACAATCTGTTTCCATTCCACCAGCTACTAACAACTTCACAGAGGCATATGCTTTGCTTGAAGACATTCTACTAGTTAAAAAATTGAACATCTCTATATTCACATCGAAGGGGACTCAATTATTATTATCAACGCTTGCATGAAGATAAATATTGATAATTGGAAGATAAGATATTTGCTTGAACAAGTATGGGCACTTATTGATACATTTGTAAACTTTGCCATTTCACATGTGTATAGAGAAGGGAATTGGGTTGCAGATCATTTGGCAAATACGAGAAGTTCCAAGGTGGAACTTAATATGATGGGTCCGAATTGTGATCTCGATTCTTTTCCAACTCTTAGAAAAATAATTTTGGAGGACATGTGTATAGAATAATATTGCACATGGCTATGTAGTTGTCCTTTTCATAATGATAAAAAGTTTGTATGTGAGGTATTATAATTGTAGGGTTCCGTGGTTTTGCTGTATCTAAATGATGTGAATGGATGTCGATTTGGGCACCTATGAAGAGTGTTGGACTTCAAGCTGCATAAATGCATAAGTTAGGTAGTCTGTGGCCTGCTATGTAAATGTATACAACTTTCATGATGTTTTGGTTCAGACTTCATCTTGCTGAACATATTCCAGGAAGCATTCGATACTTGGGGATGATTTGTGGCATTCGATATTTTGGACATTACGAGATATATTGTACCTTTTTGGCATATTAGGGATTTAAGTTTCACAATCTTTCTATGTATTATCGAGCAAGGATTAGAGTTTTTCTTTCTGGTTCTTTTTTCTGGGAGCTCTTTGAATCAACTTTTGTAAAAAAATATATAAATAAAATATATTAAGTGGCACTGCCACCTTTTAAAATAAAAAAATAAAAAATGAGTAGTTTGTATTAAATTACAAAATCGACATTGCTAAGTAGTTAAAGTTGGATCAAATTAATTTGAAGGATAAAGATAATTATAAGTAATTAAATTATTCGATAATAATTATGGATATACCACAAAAAAAATTAAAGAAATTAGTTTATTTTTGAAATGAAATTAGTGAGTTTGATTCTATGTCACTAAGGTAGATTTCAAGGGATGGAGTAATAAAGGCAATTGAAAAGGTTAAAAGACATTTAAGATTGGTTAATGGTTAAATTTATTTTACTAGGAAGCTTTTTATTAAGAAATTATTATAAGCTATTTTCAAAGGTTTTAGTATTAATTAAAATTAACATGGAAATAAAATTGGTGGAAATTAATTCAATTTTTTTTTGGTTGAATATTTAGAAGTTATAGACAACCAAATTCATTGACTTGAAACTCGTGAAACAAAATCAAAATATGAATTTATTATTTTAAATCTCATAGATTAACTAGTGACTCTTAAACTAAGAAGAATTTGGAGGAGCAAACCTTTCTTTTTTACATTAGATTATCAAACTTGACTTACCTTGTGGATCTCAAATTAAATACCTACCTTTTGTATGTAAATGACTAATGAACTTAGTTTGGAAGTTGAATAAAAAGTTAGATTTCGTTGATCTAGATTTTTGGATTCTTATCTTAATCAAGCAAATGAGTTTCGATAAATCTATCCCATGACCACTTAGAAAATCAAATAATAATTTTTATGAAGTAAATTTTAGAAGCAAACATTAGCTCATTTCTAAGAATTTGGAATTGTTAAGTTCATCATTTTTAGGATATACCTATAGATAAAGTTAAAGTTACTTCTAGTGGAAGAATTAGTTAGTTCAACCATTATAATTTTTGCAAAAGAATTTGACATTAGTCTCAAAGCAAGTAGAAGTAGATTGATTAGAAATTATTTTTGAGAAATGAATTAGATGAGTTTTATTTGCAAGTATTTAGCCTTTACTATTTAAAATTATTTAACATGTACGTATTTAGACATTAAGTATTAGCTCGCTTTTAATTCATGTTAGTTTTATTTTTTAAGACTTTATCTCAAAACAAGAAGCATTCCAAAAGTACTTAGATTCTTTACAAACCTTAACAACTAGTGTTTTTGCAAGTATATAGATCCACCTTTCAAGTAATTACTTAATATTTCCTTTCAAACAATCTCATTCTTAGTACTAGTCAGTTTTTCTTTTAAGAAAATAGAATTGTTTATATTTCATGCAAAGTTACATTTCAAGAAGTTAGATTAAATAGTCCTTCCTTTTCAAACAATAATAATTTCCAAAGTAGTTGATTTGTTTATTTCCATTCTCATCAAATGTTCCTTTCAAATATTTATAATTGAATTCCTAGTTAGACAACTAAACAAGATGAGTTGAAACCAAAAACTTAGCAGTGTTCAGTATCTATAGTGTCTTTGGGTCATTCTTTCGGGTAATGTCATCATGTTGAACTACTACACTTAACGCCTAATAAGACTGCAACAACGACGTCTGTGATATCGTCCCTATAAATTGCTGAGGAGAAATAAGGGTCATTTGGAAGTTAAAATCCAAGGGACGGGTAATCCCCCTTGGACCGATAACCTAAAAGGATAAATTTAAAATGAACTAACATCCATTTAGTTAAACTTTAGAAAAACCCATTAGGGTTTGGTTGTGCATGAGTGATGGTTTTGAAAATTATTTATCTTGATGAAATTCCGAATGATAACGAGTCAAGGGTGATGTATAATAGGAAATAGGGCTTAGTTGTTTTAGGCAATAAGCAAAAGGCCACCTTGAGCCTTTTTGCTATATAGCTACCATCGTGGGTAGCAACTGCAAAGAAACTGTTTGGGATATTGACCCTAGAAAGGGGTGCGTACCCACCAAACAATTTACATTAAACATAGATAAAAACCAGAACTACATATTTCACACCTTGATCCCGTGCTGAAACGGGTATGTAGGCAATCTAGGGACGAAGTTGTCTTTAGTGCTTAGGCATTCAGGGATGGGGATTAGGATTTGGTTAATGATGTGTTGTTGGTTTGAAGCTCCTTTGTCCTTCAACCAAAGGGTCTAGATAATTATAATTGAAAGATTAAAATTAATTCAAAGCATACTCGGAAGGAATCTTATATGGATTCCCTTGACTTCCCGAGGCTTTAGGCAGAATTCCGAGGCGGAACTCAAGCTTGTTTAAATAATTATTTTCATATACCCCTAAGGATGACGACCTCGGTGCATTCCTAGTAGGGGAGTGTAGTCTTTAGAAAGTGACTTAGGAACATATGACCTTGGTGAGACAAAGTATCTGGCCAAAGCATTTCCTATTCTTTGTGAATAGATGCCTACCCCATTTGGGTAGATGCCTATCCCAAATTGGATAGATGAAACCCCCTGTCCCGTATGGATGGATGCCTAACCCATATGGTTATATGCCTGTCCCAGTTGGATGGATGCCTATTCTGTTTGGATAGAAGTACCCGAGTATGTGATTGAATCAAACACAAGTAAGAATAAATAAATAAGACAAAAAAATAGTGATTTTTTTTGGGTTAAGCTAAGTGGGTTATTAAATGTTATGAACAAATGCCTACTCTGTTTGAGTAGATACCTATCCAAATTGGACAGATGAAACCCTCTATCCTGTATGGATAAATGCCTAACCCATATGGTTAGATGCCTATCTCGGTTGGATGAATGCCTATCCCATTTGGATAGAAATACTAGAGTATGCGATTGAATCAAACACAAGTAAGAATAAGTAAATTAAAAAATAAATAAAAAAATAGTGAAAATATTGAGCTATATATCGAGGATTCGCCCTCTCAAAAAAAGAAGAAATACTGGATTTTAAAGAGTTCGCTTGCAATCTAACTTAAGAAGCTTGCTCATTCAATGACAACATTTAATACTTAAAACGTTGATAATGTAAATGCAAGGCTATTGACATTAAATGTTGATAATGTGAAAGCATGTATGGCATTGACATTAAAGACCACCTGAACAAAACAATATGATAAAATAACTAAAACAATGGTGAAACACACATGACAACTTCATCATTAAACTCTTAAATTGATAATGTAAACACAAGAAGTAAAACAATGATGAAACACACTAAGACAAATTTTTCACTAAACTCTTAAATTGAAAATATAAACGCGAGATTATTGACACTAAATGTTCATGATGTGAAAGCATAGACCAATAACATTAAAAGCCACCCAAACAACACAATAGACAAAACTAGAACAGTGGTGAAACATGGATGCCAACTATGATCCTTCCCTTTTGTATATGATCCATGAAACTAAACTTTCCTATCCAAATCAAATGGGCACTTGTCTAGAATAAAACCTTGCTTTGTCTCCATCAAAAAGATGTTGACTTTCACCTCTCACAAGCATACTACATTGAAGGGACCAAACCATTGACAATGAACCTCAAGACTATTGTCATTAAATCTTGATAACGTGAAAGCACATGCCATTAACATTAAAGACCAGCCAAACAAAACATGATAAAAAAACTAAGACAATAGTGAAATATACAAGACAACTTCATCATTTTTCTCTTACAATGTTGATAATGTAAACACAAGATTATAGACACTAAATATTGATGATGTGAAAGCATAAACCAATGCCATTATTAATCACCCAAACAACACAAATGACAAAACTAAAACAGTAATAAAACATGAATGACAACTACACTCCTTCCCTTTTGTATATGATCCTGAAACTGAACTTTCCTATCCAAGTCAAGTGGGCACTTGTTTAGAGTAAAAACTTGCTTGTCTCCAGATTGACTTTCACCTCTCCAAGCATTGGAGGAAACTAACCATTGACAATGAAGCTCACAAATCATTTACTGTCTTCTTCCCCAATTCACAATTTCTATATATATACTTATGATTTGCCAGATGACCCCAAAGTCCTTTGAGGCGTGAGTGGCCCGGCACTTCCTGTCTGGTGTTAATACTGCCATGGCGCCAACTTTAGTTATGACAGGCAAGAGAAATGTTGTGAGCAAGAAAAAAAAGAATGCATGTGGGAAGGACAGTCCCATCATGAGTTGTGAGCATCCGCTCTGTATTCATTTGCTTCCCACTCGCCTTACACAGTACACACCATGTGCTGCCCAGCTGCCCGTCTGTATTCACAAATGTTCAAAAGTCAGCTGAATGATATCCCACTTCTCCTTGACCTTTGATAAACTCAAGAGTTGGTTTGGCATGGACTTTCCTCTTTAACTTTGAAAGCTTCTTTTTTCATCCATCTTTGGAAGGTTAAGATTAACTTCAATTTGGTTGGCTTTGGCGGTGTTTGGGAAAACAATTATGCAATTTCTAGAATGTACTAAGATATCGTTATCCTTTATATATTATAATAGATGTTTGGTGTATTCTAGGGGCTGGATAACCATTCCCATGTTCGGGTTATCAAGATCTTCTTAAAGGGGAACTTCCTCATCACCTAATGTTTAGTTATCTAAAACATGTCTTATGATTGGCTCAATACCTACAAAACATATTTTCGTAGGCTTGTTCTCAAGATGGAAGTGAATGGAAATGGATCCAATCTTTTCTCCCCATCATTACCATCTTCAAACTGTCAAATGGAGAGTTACACTCTTTTGTGGTGTTGATTAATGGGTGGAACATCACCCGATGTTTAGTTATCCTAAAGACCTATTATGATTGGCTCAATACCTTGAAAGATTGGCTCAATACCTTGAAAGCATATTTTCATAGACTTGTTCTCAAGATCAAAGTGAATGGAAGTGGATTCAATCTTTTTCTCCCTATTATTACCATCTTAAAACCATCACATGGAGGGTTACTCTCTTAAGTGGCGTTGATTAATGGGTAGAACATATAATTTTATCTTAGACTTAATTTAAAGTTTGTCTGTCTATATATATCATTTTAAGATGAACTGTTATCATAAGCTTTTTCTTTTTCTTTTTCTGTATTGTAGAATATTTGAACTCAAAACCTTCTCTTAGCATGACCTCCAATCTTTTCAATAGATCAAAATAAAGATCGAAACTTTTCTATTTAAAAACAAAAGATAAATTCAGAAAACTATTTTTAGTTCACATATTTCAATATAGATCACTTCACTGTAACAATAATAAATATTTTTTTATAATAAAATCACATCCACTCACAAGATTATTATTAAGAGGACCTATCATATTGTATGGTATCCAACTACTATATACTCACCCTTCATTAATATTTCAAATTCTATAGCTCCTATATGGACATCAAGTCTATTTTAAATATGTGCTTACATTTTTTAAGAGTTAATTTTGATTTTTTAAACGGAAAACAATAAGTAAATATCAAATATTATAGGATATATTTATAAATGTTAACTATTAATTAAATAATATTAAATTAAATTTAATTTTACTAATTAATGTAATTTATTTTTTAAAATTTGTTTTGAAGACATTTATTGTAATTATAATTAATATTAGATGTTATTTTCAAAAATAATTTTGATAATATTTTTAATAATTGAATTGTTTTGATTAGATAAGTATGAGAAAGGGTTTAGACGTGTTACAATATAAACAACCTTAAAGACAAGCAAGACTAGTCTCACTAGTTGTGGGACTGGGAAAACCAACCAAACACAAAAATGCTTTTGACCAAAACAAATAATGGATGAGAAATAAGGGTCACGACCCTATACTAGTTAAAGAATTCTCTTTCACAACACTAGAAAGAGAATGAGATGAGGTAGAAGGACCTTTCCTCCTTTGACTAACTATAGTCCAAGTAATACTATCATCCAAGATCCCACTACAAAAGGAAACAAAAGGTGACCCCCCACTGGGGAACCAACAACAAACAAAAGGGGAACAATACAAGGTGAAAGGCAGTCATCAACCATATAAGAAGACTGAAGCTAAGAGGGAGTCATTGATACAACAATAGGAGAATATGTAGTAAGAGGGATCTCAATAGGGACCTCAAGGCACAACACAACCACACTAGAAGTAAGACACTCATCAAAATCTTGGGAGGCACCATCGTTTGAAGAGATTGGATCTTAGACAATCAATTGGTCATTTTTAGCATTCTTCTACCAAGTAGCAATTCCTTTTTGATACGAAAGAGAGCAATCCGAAGCCAAGTGACCAATAGCGAAGCAACAATGACATTTGAAGGGGAGACCCTCATCTAAGGCCCATCTCCAATCATTAAAACCACATCCCTGTGAAGAGACTTAGAGATGTCAATATCAACCAAAATTAATAAATGAATTGTTATATATTAATTTTGTGTTTAAATAGTTTTTTAGAAAAATGATAAAGAGATTTGAATATTTTATCTCTATTTTTAAATTAATAGGAAAAAATATTTATATATAACACACGATAAAAAATTAGTAGCAACACTCTGTTGACACCTCTGTTTGTAACCCTGCGGGGTCCCTTCTGGTTGATCTCTCTTTTGATGGACCTATTGACAACATTGCCTGGACTGTGGTTGCTTGCAGGCGGAAGGGGAAGTATTCACCCTTGCCCCTAACCCCTCCTCATTGGGGTTCGGGTGGCTCCCCCCCACTTGAGTGGGGTCTTTTTGTCCTCCAGTTTGATAGGATTCCTTGCCTGTTTGACTGTGTTTGTTTGTCACTGCCTTTGGGCTGTTGTTCTTTTTGCCAACATCATCTTTCTTGATGTTGCTTGTTTTCTTTTGATAGTTTTTTACTATGTTAAGTGCCAGCGCCCTAGTTAACGCTACTTTACTAATAAAAAACACACAATAAAAAATAATATGAATTAAAGAGATTTTTAACATTACATAATATTTTTGTGAAATCATATCAAGGGAAGATTACTCATTAAATTTTTAGGTTGTTTTCAAAAACTTTAGTAGATTTTTTATATTGTAGGAAAACAATTATAACAAAACCAATTTCACAAAGGAAAAAATAGTTGAAGTCCATAAATAAATATAAATAAACAAACAAAATTATAAAGTAGCAAGAATAATTCTAATGCTGGACGAAGGAATCTTGTGCATTAACTAGGGTTACAAGACATGGACTTGCCTCAGGCTTGGCAAGTTGATTCTTGACTCGGACTTGGACTTGGTATCTAGACTCGATACAGACTCAAAAAATTGGAAAACTAAGAGATTTCTAAGGATTTAAAACTTGTTTCACGAATCCTTTAATAAACAAATCTTAAAGACACAATAACCTCATCAAATAGAAGCTACTTTGATCACATACACAAGTATACATTGATCACATAAGTATAAATACAAATTTTAATTGAAGGAAATAACACGTTTACATATAAAAATATTGTCAAACTCATGGAATATGAAATCTATGACATCTAAACAAATATCAAAACTAAAAATGTCTATGGCTTAGAGGAGTCAACATTACTCATACCAACATCACGACGAGTCATGCGTTGGCATCTAAGATAGGTCGTAGATAATGATGTAGCCATGATATTTGCTTGTGTCTCAATGACTATTGTGTATTTTGAGTTGAGTAATTATTATTAAATTTTTCTTGAAGCTTTCAAGCTCATTAACAAAGAGGAATAGCTAAGTAAAAAGATAAATGGTTATGTTCTAGTTTAACCTTGGCTAGATTTAATAGATGAGATTGTTTAATGAGTTGTTTGTGCAAGTTTCATTGACATTTCTGCATTATGAAAATGACATTTCTTGCCAACTAGGACTTAGCTTGTATTCAATAGTACAATGATTGTAGGATGCCAACTTTGCCTGTGACAGTCCTTGTATACTAAAAAAGATGCACAATGTATGGAACAAGATTATCTTTGATTGTGGCTTTGACTGTGAAGATGCAGAAATTTGCAACAAGGGGTATGTATTTTATAGATTTTATGATCATGATTCATCATTGGCCCAATACTTGCTTAGACTTATAGTTTGATGGGGGTTTAGGGGCAACAACCAATGAGGTTGAGGGGTAGCACCCCTTGTGAGGATTTGGGGTGGTTCCTCCAATGGGGTTGAAGAGAAACACCCCTTGTGGGGTCTGAGGGCAGCACCCTTGATGTGTTCCTTGTTGTGATATAGGGCAAGGTTGAAAGGCATAATCCTTGCCACCAAGCCCATAAAGACCTTCAAAACCATAGGGACCTTCATGGTGCACACCATTTTCATATTTTTTTATAAATCCTAGATGAGTATGTCATAAACCAAACAAACATTGAAAGGTTGTAAGTTTTTTTTTTTAAAGTAACTTAAATGGTCGAGTCTATCTTGGTGAACTCACCTAGAATCAGCGAGTCTTCTAGACTAGACAAGTTTGGCAAGTCTCCCAAACTTTGTGAGTCTTGTGCGTACTCAGCAACCATGTCTTTTAAACTCAATGAGGGTCACTCGCCTTGGAACTTGCTGAATCTAGGGAATCCTGGAGAGTCTTGTAACACTAGCATTAAGACCCTCCCACCCTCCACATGACAAATTTTTGTTATATCCAATCATCATACAAGTGGATCTACATATCCTCAACAGATAATTTATTTTAAATAATAATAAAATTTATATTTTTATATTTACAAAATCGTGAAAGTAAAATTTAAAAGAAAAGTAAAACAAAAGGGAGCTGATAACATCTGGTCTTTTGAAGATAGTGTTTAATTCATAAAACATCTAATCTAATATTAAAGAATCAAAAGTACAGATATTCTGAGACTGAACAAATATAAACCACCATTTAGAAAGACTGCTGGATGGTCCTTTTCAATCATACATTTGGCACTTCTTTAGCTTACACAATACTCTCAACATCCAATGAGGAGAGAGAGAAGCCAAGCCTATTCTCTGATTGCAGTTTTTTGCTTCTAACTTTACAATGTATTACACGCTATCTTCTTGTGGTATGCTCCATTCACTCTCAAACTCTATCAAAACATGGCTGCGTGCAAAATATGAAATTGTTCTCATTAGATCAATATGTAATTTCACAGATTATTTTCTTATATCACCTGTTCAAATTCAAGAAACCTCAACTATAATAATCAGAGCGTCTAGATTATTCGTTCCAAAGAGTTCATATATCCAATGCAATTCCTACAATTTCTCTCAATTTTTGCACCAATACAATATAGCAAGATTTGAAAAATGGATGATAATCATCTGAATATATAAAAAAATCTACTTGAAAAGTCATATCAGATCTTGTCTCAGTTGAAATATAGAAACCATCTAAGAAACCTTAATAGATACATGAAATCTAATCATGCGGATATATTATGTGATTTTGCATCATTGGGTGTCAGGGACTGCAAGGCTTTCAGAGGCATACTCATCAAGAAAATAAATTGTTTATGGTCTCTTATTTTGCATGATGTTTGAGCTTATTACACATGATCTTTGAGTGTAATCTAAAATGTCAATAAAAAAATATTTATAACTGATTGTAAAACAATATTTTAGATAAGATAAATAGTTGAATGCAATCTAAAATGTTGATAAAAAACATTCATACCTGATTATAAAACAATCTTTTAATAGATTTATGATATTCCATGCTGAATTCTTGGGTTTCTTAACAGACTGGAAAACCCTTACCTCAAGATCCACAAGATATTCCCTACCATTGACTTCACCTTTCAAAAGCCTGCTCTGCCATGAAGGACACTGACCCAGTTATATATAAAACATGTATTTGTATCAGAGGACGAGTATTGAAGATTCTGTATTCATCCTCATCCAAGACCCTCAAACCTCAATACTAGAGATTTCAAATGTCAAAAACATTTAACTTAAATTTCAATTGGGTTGCTGCAATCAGTGGTTTTTTTATTTGATATTCCTAGGCTAATAGAAATGCTGAAGTAAAAAATCTACCTCTGAGCTCTGGACAGAAGAGCTTGCAGTGTCTTGAAGAGAAGAACAAATCTCAGCCTCCTCCCTATATTCAACCCTTCTGAGCTTACATTTTCTAGGATTCCCATCTGTAAAGGAACAAGATGAAACATGATCCAAATCCCTTTGTCTACCATGTAAATATCTTATTCTTGTTGGATATGATGCAGACGCTTGCTGTTCTTGTTCTTTATCAGGCAAAGGCAGCTGCTGGGGACCAGATGAAGCATCTGAGATCATTGAGGATTCCTCGTCTGTATTTACTGCATTGCCTAATGCCTTCTTAAAACTTGTAGACACACTATCAAAGTGGGTGGTACTTTTATAAGTAGATGATTTGTCCAAATACCTTGTCCATCCAGACTCAGGTATGTTTTTACTGCTACACATTGTATCTGCACCTATATTTGCAGATACATAGATATATAAGTAGTTTTCAGCTGGAATGGAAGAGACTTTGTAACACTCAACTATTACTTATACACCTACTATAAGTATGGCTCATCATACTACAAGCAATGAAATTGTGGTCCATATTTCTAAACCCAAATCCTAGCAATTCACAAGGCAAGAATTGTATCTGAATCCTCTTACACGCTTACTCTCTGATCTTTCAGCTGTCCTACACAATTCTTTTGTCCCTAAGTTACCATTTAGCCCTAATTTTTTGTCATAATTTTGGCTCTGGACCTTACTTTTATCCAATCTTTTATGTTTTTCAGTTTACAATGAAAGTAAAGATTTATATTTCAGTGTTCTAATGTTTAGAATTAGTCTAACATATTGTAGTGTCCTAAAATTGCACCTCTTATAATTTTGATCGCATTTGGGGACCTCACCTTAGTCTTCTCATCCCCATGCTTGATCAAGATTCATTTATGACTATATCATGCAATAAATGTCCACCTTGCATTGCACTTTAACCATGGTCCAAATATGGGGTAGGACCAGGGCGTGGCGCCTTGGTCCTCATTGGGACCATGGCACCATGTCATGGTCCTCCCTAATTGGGGCTCAATTGAAACCCTTTGCCCTATCCAAAATTTGGGCGGGAATCCCCTCCCCATGTCGGCCTACGTCGAAAAATTAACATAATTGATGATGGGAAAGTATATAATGAGGTCTTCCCCCCTCATTTGGAGGGAGAAGGCAAACACAAGGGAGATATTGGGAGCACTATAATCAAGCAATCAAGCGTTCAAGTGTTGAAGTATTCATCATTAAGCATCTCTAAAGGTCTTCAATGCTACATATTTTTCATCTATTTATTGTGGAGCAACTTTACATCATTCTTATGCAAGCATGTGTGTGCGCGCGTGTGTGTGTGTGTTTTAGGGTTTTGTCATGTTCATGACATTTCATACAACATATGTGATTACATTCAAGAAGCAAAGTATCATTATCATTCATTGCAAATCTGAGGTATACCTTTCAATCATTTATTTCAAATATTTACAATATTTCATTCAAGGTTGATTCCAAATTGGGATTTGACTTAGGCAAATCCCTATTCCCACCCTTTTCCCCCTTCTTTCTGTGTGCAGGAAATAGGTACAAAGCTATACTCTTTAGAATAAGCTTTGTTCACAGAGATGAATCATCCCCTTTTCGCGTGCAGAAAGTTCGGAGGACCATTGTGATGTGCCATGGTCTCAAATTTTTAGGAGCTTTTTGAGGGTCAGATCCGGCTCGACTTATACTGCTCAAATCTAGGTGCACACGAAAATCTCGCATTTGTAGCTCACTGTTATCTCAATTTTACCTTCATTTTTCAGCACTTTACCTAATTTATGCATTTCAACTTACAAAAGAGGAAATCAATTTAACCAATCCAATCGATTTAGTATTCAGTCCTTATCTGATTTGCAACTGAATCTAGTGGATTCTAACCCGCTTTTGAATGTGAAGGTCCCAAGTCAAAATTGATTTAGTGGTTTCTCCCTTCTATGTTGCAATTCACTAAATCAAATTTCCCCCCTTTACACATATGTTTCTTTGAAATCAGATTGTTTAGTTTTCATGAATGCACAAACATATACTAACATATATACATTTCCATACATTCTGCATAGTTCATACTCATTAATCAAAGATGAAAACTCAGAAATTATCATACCCATTGTTCTACAAATTCACATCTATATATTTCAAATGATAAATAAAAGTAGGATTCCCTAGTTGGAAAACCACGACAATTTGTGATGAAATCTCAGTGAAGAATGATAAAAAATGATGATGAAATGTCTCTAGTCAAAGCATATGTATTGATGTAGTTCCTCTCTATGCTTGCTACAATCCCCCTATAGCCTCATTTTTGTAATGATAGCCTTCTATAGTCCTCCTATGCTTATCAAATCACCATTGATAGCTAAAGTGCTACTCAAAAGTTGTGACGAACTCATCCAAGTCTGGTTAAAACCATATGTCTAATAAGGAAAAATGATTTGTTTGTTTATGTTGTTTTGTGAACATTGGTTTCAAAGTAAATCAGAATCTATAGCTTATTTGAGGCTTGGATATAGATACACATGTTTGATGTATATATATGTGTGTGTGTGTGTGTACGCATTTTCATATTATTCATACATATACATGAATGTATAGTCATGCGTGTGTATTGGATACATACATACATAGATATATACGTATGTATATACATACACACACACATATAACATACATACATACATACATACATACATACATACATACACACACACACACATACATACATACATACATACATACATACATATTTACACACACACAAAAAAAACACACACACACACACATGCATGTACTACACATGCATGTATATGTATGGATAATATTAAAATCTGTGAATGTATATGTACTATACATGCACATATATACATGTATATAATCTTATAGACATGCATATACTTATTATATGGGTATATAGATATGCCTACACATGCAGATATTTTCATATAATCCATACATATGTGTGCATTTATAGTCATGCGTGTGTGTGTATAAGAAGGCATTTTACTCATGGATATCAAGTATCCATTTTTCAAGCATGAGCATATATGAAACATAACCATTTTAAGGAAATCAAAGATAGCAATTTCATTTCCATAGAAAATCGTCATGTACTTGTTATCAAAAGAAAACATACAAGAGTGAATACAAGGTATGCAAATTTATCTCATTTTCAATTAATTGAAAAAATGACATAATGGTTATATGTATGTATTATCAAATCATTCAGAAAAGATCCATTATGTCATTCAAATGTAAGTTCCACATGAAACTTTGTGGTGTGTGCAATAGGTATCCATCATGTCCATACTTTACCAAATTGCTGGATTCCTTTCCTCAACAATTCTCCCACTTCAAGATTCATACTTGCGCTCAATCACATTCATTTGTACTTCAATAGATTAGCTTTCAAAACTATAAGCAAAATATGCACATGATAGGGAAAACATAATAATATCATAATTTGTTCACCATCTTTTCATTTGCATTTAAAGTACAACATTATTTCTAACATCTTTAATAATTTTAAATTAATTAAAGTTAACTAATTAATATCAAAATCAAATTTATTTCATTAATTTAATCAAGCCAAAAAGATGAGATGTGACAATTCTTCAAAGATTTAGAAGACGATTCCACTATGATTTAAAAATATTAATTGGAATTTGACTGTACAAATCCACATTAGAAATTACACTAACCCGTTAATTACAAAAATTATAAGCAAAGATTAAAATAAACATGTTATAGAAGGATTAATCTATAGAATGACTTAAGGATTTTATATAGGCCTTGATGGAACTTGGGCCATGTAAAACAAGGCAAAGGGGAGTGAAACCTTCACATGTAGTTATGGTTGGTTGAGCTTCATTTGTTCATAAAAAAATATTGAGTTTTATATATACTGACTTATTAAAATATAGGGAAGGTACTTTCATTATCTTTCGAAGCTCACCCTCTCAAAAACAGAAAAAGAAATAATGGGTGTTAAGGAGTTTATTTGCGATCTAACTCAAGCAGCTTTGTTCAGTCAACAACATCATCTAACACTTAAAATGTTGATAATGTAAATGCAAGACTATTGACATTAAATGTTGATGATGCTAAAGCGTATGCCATTGACATTAAAGACCACCCAAACAAAACAATATGATATATAAAGAACTAAAACGATGGTGAAACACACATGACAACTTCATCATTAAACTCTTAAATTGATAATGTAAATACAAGAACTAAAGAGATGGTGATACACACGTGACAACTTTTTCATTAAACTCCTTAATTGACAATATAAATCTAAGATTTTAATACTAAAGATAATGTGAAAAATTGACCAGTAACATTAAAAACCACTCAATCAACATAATAGTCAAAACTAAAACAATGGTGAAACATGGATGGGAACTACACTCCCTCCCTCCGTTTTGTATATGATCCATGACACTGAACTTTCCTATCCAAATTGAGTGGGTACTTGTCTAGAGTAAAAACTTGCTTGTCTCCATCAAAAAGATTGACTTTCACCTCTCACAAGCATTGGAGGAAACAAGCCATTGACAATGAAGCTCACAAATAATTTATTGTCTTCTGCCCCAATTCATAATTTCTATATATATACTTGCAATTTGCCAGATGACCCGAAAGTCCTTTGAGGCGTGAGTGGCCTGGCACTTCTTGTCTGGTGTTAATACTGCCATGGCGCCAACTTAGTTATGACAGGCAAGAGAAATGTTGCGGTGACACATTTTAACAGAAAGAAAGAATGCATGTGGGAAGGACAGTCCCATCATGAGTTGTGACCATCTGCTCTGTCTTCATTTGCTTCCCACTCGCCTTACACAGTACACACCATGTGCTGCCCTGCCTGTCTGTATTCACAAACGTTCAAAAGTCAGCTGAATGATATCCCACTTCTCCTTGACCTTTGATAAACTTAAGAGCTGGTTTGGCATGGACTTTCCTCCTCAGCTTTGGAAGCTTCTTTTTCAACCATCTTTGGAAGGTTAAGATTAAATCTACTATCCAATGTGGCTGGCTTTAGTGGTGTTTGGGTTATCAAGATCTTTTTAGAGGGTCATTTTCATTTAATGTTTAGTTATCTAAAACGTTTCTTATGATTAGTTCAATATCTTGAAAGCATATTTTTGTAGGCTTGTTCTCAAGATCAAGGTGAATGGAAGTGGATTCAATCATTTTGTTCTAAGATTAAAGATAATGGAAGTGGTTTCGATCTTTCTTCCTGATTCTTTTTTCAACCATCTTTGGAAGGCCTAGATTCAACCTAATTTGGCTGGCTTTAGTGGTGTTGGTTTATCAAGACCTTCTTAGAGGGGAACTTCCACATCATATAATGTTTAGTTATCCAAAGACGTGTCTTTTGATTGACTCAATATCTTAAAAGCATATTTTTTTTAGGTTCGTTCTTGAAATGAAAGTGAATGGAAGTAGATTCAATCTTTTTCTCACTATCATTACCATCTTCAAACTATCAAATAGAGAGTTATGCTCTTTAGTGGTGTTGATTAATGACTGGAACATCATTTGATGTTTAGTTATCTTAAGTACATGTCTTATGATTAGCTCAATACCTTGAAAGCATATTTTCATAGACTTGTTCTCAAGATCAAAGTGAATGGAAGTGGATTCAATCCTTTTCTCCCTATCATCACCATCTTCAATCCATCACATGGAGGGTTACTCTCTTTAGTGGTGTTGATTAATGGATAGAATATATAATTTTATCTAGACTTAATTTAAAGTTTGTTTTTCTATATATATCATTTTACGATGATCTCTTATCATAAGGTTTTTCTTATTATTTTCTTGTATTGTAGAATATCTGAACTCAACATCATTTAGGTGCCTACAAAATGGACTTTGTCATTTTATGAAGTGTACACTTCTCATGTGAGAAGTGTACGATCTTACATCATCTTATATATTGATCTACTTATAGACAGAGATGGTTACTCTTCAGTTTATTAGTGGGCCTCTCTTAGGGCATGTCCCCATGCTGCTGCTTAGCTTATTTTGGCTAGCAGCAACTGCTCAGCTTTTTTAGGAGTAATTTGTGGAGCAGGTGGCCCCATGGAAAGTAAAATTGCTGCTTACTTTTATGCAATCATCTTAAATTATTTTTTAAGAAATTATTAGTAATATTTTTCAAATAAAAATTGTAGGCAAAATTGTAGGCAAATAGGATGGAGAGGAAACAAATATGGTAAAGCCACATGTTTATTTTTTCAATAAGCAACCACTGCTTATTTAAGCAACTGCTGCTCCACCAAAATAGGGGAAGATTCCAATTTATCCTTTTGCCTAATTAAAATTTTACATGGGAACACTTTGGGTGCTTAAATTTAAGCAGAAAATGTTGATAAGCGGTTGCATGGGGACATGAGGTTATGCATGAGCTAGTGGGTTTTAGTTATCTTGCTCCTTTTCTTATTTTTAATTTTTTTTTGCATTGCCATTAATTGACATGATGGATGAGAGGTGTAGATGTTTTAAACTAGGTTTCTCTTCAATTGAAAAGTAATTCTCCTTCTCCTCTTGGTATAGTGGTGTGTGCTTCATGTTTTTTAAATGGTCAAACAAGAGGATATTTTAAGGCCTTGAAACTTGTGATATTTTGGTGTCACCATTCAGATGATTTGTGAATACTCGACAACCACCTTTTTTTATTGTAAACCACCATTAAAATTTATTTTCCAATCTTTTATTTTTTAATAATGGTACAGGTGGATTTTTGAAAAGAAGCAAACCCTTTAACAAAAGGAAAAAGATAAAAGGAGAAAGATAATGTGATAAAACTGACAAAACAACAAAAAAAACACCACTACAACTTTTTTACATGAACAAACAAATAGCAAATACCAAGTAGGAAAACCACCCACATGCTAAAGGACAATAACAAAATAATACATAATCATGATCTAACTTTCTAATATAAAAATATATAGTTAATAGGTGAGTAGCCCTCTCAATGATATACATAAGAAACCTTCTCTTAGCATGACCTCCTATCTCTTCAATGGTCAAAATCTACCCATTCTTTCATTGATGAGTATCTAAAGATCAAAACTTTTCCATTTAAAAACAAAAGATAAATTCAAACACTATTTTAATTTGATGTATTTCAATATCAATTACTTCACTATAACAATAATAAATATTTTTTTTTAACAATAAAATCACATTTTTTACAATAAAACCACATCCACTCACAAGATTATTATCTTTGTTAAAAGTACCAATCAAATTGTATGGTATCTAACTACTACATACTCACCCTTGATTACTATTTCAAAATTTGTAGCTCTGATATAGACATAAATCTATTTTAGATGTATGTGATTATAATTTAAGAGTTACTTTTAATTTTTCAAATGAAAACAATAAGTAAAGATCAAATATTATAGGATATATTTATACATGTTAATTGTTAATTAAATAATTTTAAAATTAAATTTATTTTAGTTTACAAATTAATGTAATTTTTTTTGCAAATATGTATTAAAGACATCTATTGTAATTATAATTAATATGAGATTTTTTTTTTTCAAAGATAAATTTGATGATATTTTTAATAATTGAATAGTTTTGATTAGATAAGTATGGGAAAGGGTTTGGATGTGTTACAATATAAACAATCTTAAAGGCAAGCAACACTAGTCTCACCTGTTGTGAGACTTAAAAACCCAACCAAAGACAAAAATGCTTTTGACCAAAGAAAAATAATGGATGGGATACAAGGGTCCCAACCCTATACTAAATAATTCTCTTTCACAACACTAGAAAGAGTATGAGATGAGGTAGAAGGACCTTTCCTCCTTCGACCAACTATAGTCCAAGTTATATTATAATCAAAGATTGCACTACAAAAGGAAACAAAAGGTGAACCCCTCATTAGGGGACCAACAAAAACAAAAGGGGAACACCAAGATGACAAGGTGAAAGACAATCATCAACCATATAAGAAGAGTAAAGCTAAGAGGGAGTCATTGATACAAAAAGAGTAGAACATGAAGTAAGAGGAACCTCAATAGGGACCTCAAGACACAACACAACCGCACCGAAAGTAAGATGCTCATCAAAATCCTAGGAGGTGTCATCCTTTGAAGAAACTAGATCTTGGACAATCAACTGGTCATCCTTAACATTCTTCTACCAAGTAGCAATTACTTTATGATGCGAAAGAGAGCAATCTGAAGCCAAGTGACCGATAGCGAAGCAACAATGACATCTAAAGGGGAGGCCCTCATAATCTAGCGGTTGCATCTAAGGCCTATCCCCAACCATTAAAACCACATCCCCCAGAAGAGACTTGGAGATGTCAATATTCGCCAAAATTAATAAATGAATTATTATATGTTAAATTTGTGTATAACTAGTTTTTTAGAAAAATAATAAAGAGATTCAAATATTTTATTTCTATTTTTAAATTATTAGAAAAAGTATGTATCTATAACACACAACATAAATTAGTATGGATTAAATATATTTTTTAACATTCCATAATATTTTTGTGAAATATATCAAGGGAAGGTTACTCATTAAAATTTTAGGTGGTTTTCAATTTTTTTTGTAGATTTTCTATACAAAGAAAACAATTATAAGAAACCAATTTCACAAAGAAAAAAATAGTTCAAATCCATAATTTAAATATAAATAAATAAACAAAATTATTAAGTAGCAAGAATAATTCCAATGTTAGATGAAAGAATCTTGTGCATTAAGTAGTTTTACAAGACTTGGACTTGTCGGTTTTACAAGACTTGGACTTGTCGTAGACTTAGCAAGTTGATTCTTGACTCGGACTTGGACTTGGTATCTAGACTCAATACAAACTCAAAAAATTGAAAAACCAATAGATTTATAAGAATTTAAGTCTTCTTTCATGCATCCTTTAATAAACAAACCTTAAAGACACAATAACCTCATCAAATAGAAGCTACTTTGATCACATACACAAGTATACATCGATCACACAAGTCTAATTGCAAATTTTAGTTGAAGGAAAGAACACATTTAGATATATAAATATTGTCAAACTCATTGAATATGAAATCTATGATATCAAACCAAATATCAAAACTGAAAATATGTCTATGGCTTAGAGGAGCCAACATTACTCATACCAACGTCACCACTAGTCATGCGTTGGTGGCAAAGATAGGTCCTAGATAATGATGTAGCCATAATATTTGTTTGTCTCAATGACTACTGTTTTTTTTAGGTGAGTAGTTATTATTAAAGGTTTCTTAAAGCCTTCAAGCTCATTAACAAACAAGAATAGTTAAGTAAAAAGATAAATGGTTGTTCTAGTTTAACCTTAGCTAGGATATTAATAGATGTGATTGTTTAATGAGTTGTTTGTGCAAGGTATCATTGACATTTTTGCATTATGAAAAAGACATTTCTTGCCAACTATGACTTAGCCTGTATTGTCCTTGTATACTAAAAACATTGCACAATGTATGAAACAAAGATAATCTTTGATTGTGGCTTTGACTCTGAAGATGCAGAAATTTGCAACAAGGGATATGTATTTTGTAAATTTTATGATCATGATTCATAATTGGCCTATTACTTGCTTAGACTTATAGTTTGATGGGGGTTTGGGGGCAACATCCAATGAGATCAAGGGGTAGCACCCCTTGTGAGGATTTGGGGTGGTGCCTCTAGTAGGGTTGATGATCAATACCTCTTGTGGGGTTGAGGGTAGCACCCTTGATGTGTTCCCTGTTGCGATATACAAGGTTGAGAGGCATAGCCCTTGCCACCAATCCCATAAAGACCTTGAAAACCATGAAGTCCTTCATGGTGCACACGATTTTCATATTTTTTGGTAAATCCTAGATGAGTATGTCATAAACCAAACAAACATTGAAAGGTTGCAAGTTTTTTTTTTGAAAGTAACTAAAACGGCCATGTCTATCTTGGTGAACTCACGTAGAATTAACGAATTTGTCGAGTCTCTTAGACTAGACAAGTTTGGTGAGTCTCCCAGACTTTGTGAGTCATGCGAGTACTCAGCAACTGCATCTTTCAAACTCACTGAGGGTCACTCGCCTTTGAACTTGCTGAGTCTAGAGAATCCTAGCAAGTCTTGTAACACTAGCATTAAGACTATCCCACCCTCCACTTGACAAATGTTTATTATTGTCAATCATCATACAAGTGGATCTACAAATACTCAACAGATATTTTATTTTAAATAGTAATAAGATTTATATTTTTACAATTACAAAATTGTGAAAGTAAAATTTAAAAGAAAAGTAAACCAAAAGGGAGCTGATAATATGTAGCCTTTTGAAGATAAAATTTAATTGATAAAACCTTAATTCTGATATTAAAGAATCAAAGTACAGATATTCTGAGACTATGAACAAATCTAAACCACCATTTAGAAAGACTGCGGGATGGTCCTTTTCTATCATACATTTGGCACTTCTTTAGCTTACATCATACTCTTCTCAACACCCACCGAGGAGAGACGTACCAAGCCCATTCTCTGATTGCAGTTATTTGCTTCTAACTTTACAATATATTTCTTACTTGCTGTCTTCTTCTGAGCTGCTCCGTTTACTCTAAAACTCTATCAAAATATGGCTGCATGCAACAGAAGAATTTGTTCTCATTAGATCAATATGTAATTTCACAGATTCATTTTCTTACATCAGTGTGCTCAAATTCAAGAAATCTTAACCATAATAATCACAGTGCCTAGATTATTCGTTCCAAAGAGTTCATATATGCAATGCAATCTCCACAACTTCTCTGAATTTGTGCGTGCAAATAAAATATTGCGAGATTTGAAAAATGGATGAGAAACATCTGACTGTAGAAAAAAATTACATGAAATAGATACATGAAATCTATGTGATGATGGATCGTCATATAGATACTCTCTCATTCTGATGATGGGTCATAGTATGTGATCTGAAACGTTGATCAAATTTAGAAATTACAAGTTATCAATATGAAATCTAATCATACAGTATATATATAAATATATTGAGAGATTTTGCATCATTGGTTATGAGGGACTGCAAGGCCTTAAAAGGCATACTCGTCAAGAAAAAAATTGATTATGGTCTTTTATTTTGCATGATGTTTGAGGTTATTATACATCTTAAATACCTCAAACATCTTAAATCAATATTGTGCTTATTACCCTCTTTCTGATGACAGATTGCTGAATGTAATCTAAAATATCAATAAAAAAACATTCATAACTGATTCTAAAACAATCTTTTAGATAGATTTATGATATTCCATGGTTTCTTTAACAGACTGTAGAACCCTTACTTCAACATCCACAATAGATTCCCCACCATTGACTTCACCTTTCACAAGCCTGCTCTGCCTTGAAGGGCATTGATCCGGTTATATATAAAAGATGTATTTGTATAAGAGGACATGTATTGAAGATTCTGTATTGATCCTCATCCAAGACCCTCAAATTTCAATACTAGAGATTTCAAATGTCAAAAACATTTAACTTAAATTTCAACTGGGCTGCTGCAATCAGTGGTTTTCTTAATTGATATACCTAGGTTAATAAAAATGCTAAAGTAAAAAGTCTACCTCTGAGCTCTGGACAGAAGAGCTTGCAGTGCATTGAAGAGAAGATCAAATCTCAGCCTCCTCCCTATATTCAACTCTTCTGAGCTTACATTTTCTAGGATTCCCATCTGTAAAGTAACAAGATGAATAATGATCCAAATCCCTTCGTCTACCATGTAAACATCTTATTCTTGTTGGATATGATGCAGAGGTTTGCTGTTCTTGTTCATTGTCAGGCAAAGGCAGCTGCTGGGGACCAGATGAAGCATCTGAGATCATTGAGGACTCCTCCTCTGTATTTACTGCATTGCCTGATGCCTTCTTAAAACTTGTAGACACACTATCAAAGTGGGTGGTACTTTTATAAGTAGATGATTTGTCCAAATACCTTGTCCATCCGACTCAGGTATGTTTTTACTACTACACAATATATCTGCAGCTATATTTGCAGATATATAGATATAGAAGTAGTTTTCAGCTGGAATGGAAGAGACTCTGTAACACTCAACTATCCCTTATACACCTACTATAAGTATGGCTCATTATACTACAAGCAAATAAATTGTGGTCTATATTTCTAAACCCAAATCCTAGCAATTCACAAGCCAAGGATTGCATCTGAATCCTTTTACACACTTACCATCTGATCTTTCAGATGTCCTAAACAGTTCTTTTGTCCTTAAGTTACCGTCTAGCCCTAATTTTTATCAGAATTTTGGCTTTGGACCTTACTTTAATCCAATCTTTTCTGTTTTTCAGTTTACAATGAAAGTAAAGATTTAAATTTCAGTGTTCTAATGTTGAGAACTACTCTAACATATGTTTCCTTGAAATCAGGTTGTTTATTTTTTCATGAATGCACAAATATATACTAACATATATACATTGCCATACATTCTGACCATTGTTCTACGAATTCACATCTATTTATTTCAAATGATAAATAAAAGTACGATTCCCTACTTGGTAAACCACGACAGTTTGTGATGAAAACTCAGTGAAGAATGATAAAAAATGATGATGAAATCTCTCTAGTCAAAGCATACGTACTGGTGTAGTTTCTCTCTATGCCTGCTACAAGACTCTTATTTCTTTAATGATAGCCTTCTATAGTCCTCCTATGCTTCTCAAATCACCATTGATAGCCAAAGTGCTACTCAAAAGTTGTGATGAACTTGAATGCAAGTCTGGTAAAATTCATGTCGAATAAGGAAAAATGCTTTGTTTGTTTATGTTGTCTAGTGAACATTGGTTTCAAAGGAAATTGGAATCTTGTGCGTGTGTGTGCATTTTCATATTATTCATATGTATATACATGAACTTATTGTCATATGTCATATGTGTATATATGTGTGATGTATGTATGCACATATATATGTATGTATATATATATGCACATACACATACATATATATGCATGCTTTTTACATGCACGTATATGTATGAATAATATGAAAATATGTGCATGTATATGTACTATACATGTACATATATGTACGTATATGTACGTATATACATGTATATAATGTTATAGACATGTATATACACATTATATGGGTATATAAATATGCCTACACATGCACACATTTTCATATTATCCATACATATATGTGCATGAGCATATATGAAACATAATCATTTTAAGGAAATCAAAGATAGCAATTTCATTTCCATAGAAAATAGGCATGTACCTGTTATCAAAACAAAACATACAAGAGTGAATAAAATGGTATGCAAATTTATCTCATTTTTAATTAATTGAAAAAATGACATAATGGTTATATGTGTATATTATCAAATCATTCATAAACGATCCATTATGTCATTCAAATGTAAGTTCTACATGAAACTGCGTGGTGTGTGCAATAGGTATCCATCATGTCCATCCTTTACCAAATGGCTAGACTCATTTCCTCAACCATTTTCCCACCCTCAAGACTCATACTTTCGCTCAATCACATTCATTTGTACTTCAATAGATTAGCTCTCAAAACTATAAGCAAAATATGCACATGATAGGAAAACATAACAATATCATAATTTGTTCATTATCTTTTCATTTGCATTTTAAATACAACATTATTTCTAACATATTTAATCATTTTAAATTAATAAAAGTTAACTAATTAATATCAAAATCAAAATTATTTCATAAATTTAATCAAACCCAAAAGATGAGATGTGACAATTCTTCAAGGATTTAGAAGATGATTCCACTGTGATTTAAGAATATTGGTTGGAACTTGACTATACAAAACCACATTAGAAATTACACTAACCTGTTAATTACAAAAATTATAAGCAAAGAGTAAAATAAACATGTTATGGAAGGATGAATCTATATAATGGCTTAAGGATTTTATATAGGCCTCGATAGAACTTGGGCCATGTAAAACAAGGTAAAGGGGAGTGAAACCTTCACATGTAGTTCGGATTGGTTGAGCTTCATTTGTTCATAAAGAAATATTGAGTTTTATCTTTACCAACTTATTGAAATATAGGAAAGGTACTTTCTTTATCTTTCGAAGACTCACCCTCTCAAAAAAAGAAAAGAAATAATGGATTTTAAGGAGTTTATTTAAAATCAAACTCAAGTAGCTTTGCTCATTCAACAATATCATTTAACACTTAAAATGTTGATAATGTAAATGCAAGACTATTGACATTAAATGTTGATAATGCGAAAGCACATGCCATTGACATTAAAGACCACCTAAACAAAACAATATGATAAAATAACTAAAATGACGGTGAAACACAAATGACAACTTCATCATTAGTCTCTTAAATTGATAATGTAAACACAAGAACTAAAAAGATGGTGATACATACATGACAACTTTTCATTAAATTCTGTAATTGACAATATAAATGTAAGATTATTGATACTATGATGATGTGAAAAAATAGGCCAATAACATTAAAAACCACCCAAACAACATAATAGACAAAACCTAGAGAACAATGGTGAAACATGGATGACAACTACACTCCCTCCCTTTTGTATATGATCCATGAAACTGAACTTTCCTATCCCAATTGAGTGAATACTTGTCTAGACTAAAAACTTGCTTGTCTCCATCAAAAAGGTGTTGACTTTCACCTCTCACAAGCATACCACATTGAAGGGACAAAAGCATTGACAATGAATCTCAAGACAATTGGCATTAAACGTTGATACAGTGAAAGCACATGACATTGACATTAAAGACTACCCAAACAAAACAACATGATAAAAAGCTAAGACGATAGTGAAACACACATGACAACTTCATCATTAAACTCTTACATTGACAATATAAATACAAGTATTATTATATGAAAACATAGATTAGCAACATTAAAAACCACCCAAACAACACAATAGACAAAACTAAAACAGCGAGGAAACATGAATGACAACTAAACTCCTCCCCTTTTGTATAGGATCCATGAAACTGAACTTTGGGCACTTGTCTAGAGTAAAAACTTGCTTGTCTCCATCAAAAAGATTGACTTTCACCTCTCACAAGCATTGGAGGAAACAAACCATTGACAATGAAACTCTCAAATCATTTACTGTCTTCTTCCCCAATTCACAATTTATATATATATATTTGTGATTTGCCAGATGACCCCAAAGTCCTTTGAGGCGTGAGCGGTCCGGCACTTCCTGTCTGGTGTTAATACTGCCATGGCGCCAACTTTAGTTATGACAGGCAAGAGAAATGTTGTGAGCAAGAAAAAAAAGAATGCATGTGGGAAGGACAGTCCCATCATGAGTTGTGAGCATCCGCTCTGTCTTCATTTGCTTCCCACTCGCCTTACACAGTACACACCATGTGCTGCCCTGCCTGTCTGTATTCACAAATGTTCAAAAGTCAGCTGAATGTTTTTCCACTTCTCCTTGACCTTTGATAAACTTAAGAGTTGGTTTGGCATGGACTTTCCTCCTTAGCTGTGAAAGCTTCTTTTTTCAACCATCTCTGGAAGGTTAAGATTAAATCCAATTTGGCTGGCTTTAGTGGTGTTTGGGTTATCAAGATCTTTTTAGAGGGGAATTTTTCCATCATTTAATGTTTAGTTATATCTAAAATGTGACTTATGATTGTCTTCATATCTTGAAAGCATATTTTCATAGGGTTGTTTCCAAGATCAAAGCGGATTCGATCTCTTTGTTCTCGAGATTAAATTTAATGGGAGTGGATTCAATATTTCTTCCCGATTTTTTTTCAACCATCTTTGGAAGGTCAAGATTCAACCCATTTTGACTGGCTTTAGTGGTGTTGGGTTATCAAGATCTTCTTCAAGTGGAATTTCCACATCAATATCTTGAAGCATATTTTTATAGGCTTGTTCTCAAGATGAAAGTGAATGGAAGTGTATTCAATCATCTCCCCCCTATCATTACTATATTCAAACAATCAAATGGAGAGTTACACACTTTAGTGGTTTTTAATGATGACTGGAACATCTCATATTTAGTTATCCTAAATACATGTGTTATGATTGTCTCAATACCTTGGAAGCATATTTTTATAGGTTTCTTCTCAAGATCAAAGTGAATGGAGGTGGATTCAATATTTTTCTCCCTATCATTACAATCTTCAAATCATCACATTGGAGAGTTACTCTTTTTAGTGGTGTTGATTAATGGCTGGAACATATGATTTTATCTAGAATTAATTTGAAGTTTATCTATCTATATATACCGTTTTATGATGGTCTCTTATCATAGGATTACTCCTGATGAGCATTGCATGTTCTTACATCATCTTATTTACGGATCTATGTATAGGAAGAAATGTCTACTTTTTAGTTTCAACATCCTTAATATTTGCTCAACTATAAGAGGAGAAAAAATTGTACCATGAATAATATGCAACTTAAGATTCCTCTCCACACCTCTCAATGAATGGGCCCTTGAAATCACAACATAAGCACTTTCAAAGTCATTTGAACTTTGCAAGTTTTTTCTTCCCTCCCAATAAAGAGGGTGGACTTTAATGAACACTTAGAAGAATTGTCCCACCATATTAGTGGGCCTCTCTTATGCATGGGCTAGTGGGTTTTAGTCATCTTGCTCCTTTTCTTATGTGTATTTTTGCAGTGGTTCTTGAGGGCATTAATTGACATGATGGATGAGAGGGTCTAGATCTTTCAAAGTGGGATTTGAAGCCCTAAAAACTTGTGATATTTGAAAGCCTCAAAACTTGTCAAATGAGATGATATTACAAAAAAGTGGGTCTAGATCATATTACAAGTACAAAAAAATGAAGCACATGGATGAGAGGGTCTAGATTTTTTGTAATTGTCAAATGAGATGATATTTTAAGGCCTCAAAACTCGTGATATTTTGGTGTTGTCATTGGGATGATTTGTGAATACTTGACAACCACCATTTTTTTATTGTAAATCATCATTAGAATTTATTCTCTAATCTTTTTTTTTAATGGTAAAGGTTGATTTTTGAAAGGACCCAAATCCTTTAACAAAAGGAGAAAGATAAGGTGATAAAGCCCAACAAAGCAATGAAAAACAATCAACACTACAATTGCTTTACATGAACAAACAAATAGAAAAGACCAAGTGAGAAAACCACGCACACACTAAAAAGAAATAACAAAATAGTAAATAATCATTATCTAACTTTCTAATAAAAAATATTTAAATAAGTGAATCACCCTCTCAATGATATACATACAAAACCTTCTCATAACATGACCTCTTATGTCTTCAATAGATCAAAATGTACCCCTCTTTCCTTGATAACTATTTCAAAGATCAAAACTTTTCCATTGAAAAGCAAAAAAATAAATTCAAACACTATTTTAAATTCACATATTTCAATATAAATTACTTCTATCATAACAATAATGATTTTTTATTTTTTTAAATAAAACCAAAACCACTCACAAGAATATTATGTTTATGTTTATTAAGAGTACCTATCACATTGTATGGTATCTAACTACTCTATGCTCACCCTTCATTAATATTTCAAATCCTTTAGCTCCTAATAGACATCAAATATATTTTAAATGTATGTGCTCACTATTCAAGAGTTAAATTTTAATTTTTAAAATGAAAATAACAAATTAAATTAAATATTATAAGATATATTTATAAAAGTTAATTGTTGAATAAATAATTTTAAATTTAAATTTAAGTTTGATTTTTAAAATGAAATACAAATAAATATAAAACTTGAATGTAATCTTATTTTATTGTATTGATTAATGTAATTTATTTTTTAAATATGTTCTAAAGATATTTATTGTAATTATAGTTAATATGAGATTTTAAAAAATAAATAAATTAGATAATATTTTTAATAATTGAATTATTTTGATTAGGTAATTATTGGAAAGGGTCTATATCTATTACACTAAAAGCAATTTTAAAGATAAGCAAGACTAGTCTCATGAATTGTGAGACTAGGAAAACCAACCAAAGACAAAAATGCTTTTGATCGAAGGAAAAAACATATGGGAAACAAGGGTCCCAACCCTATACTAAAGACTTCTCTTTCACAACACTAGAAAGAGTATTGAAAGAGGTACAAGGACCTTTCCTTCTACAAAAACTATAGTCCAAGCAATACTATCATCCAAGATCCCACTACAAGGGGAAACAAGTGGCTCCCCTCGCCCACCCCATTAGGTAACCAACAACAAACAAAAGGGGAACAACAAGATGGCAAGGAAAAAGGTAGTCATTGACCATATAAGAAGACTGAAGCTAAGAGGGAGTCATTGGTGCAACAAGAGTAGAACACCTACCAAGACAAACTTCAACAAGGACCTTAAGGCACAACACAACCACACCATAAGCAAGACAGTCAACAAAATCTTGAGAGAAGCCATCCTTTGAAGAGATTGGATCCTGGACAATCAAGTGGTCATCCTTAGCATTCTTCCACCGAGTAGCAATTCCTTTTTGACACAAAATAGAACAATCCAAAGCAATAATGACATTTAAAGGGGAGGTGCTCATAATCTAGTGGCTGCATTCAAGGCCCATCCCCAATCATCAAAACCACATCCCCATGACGAGACTTAGAGATGTCAATGTCCACCAAAATTAATAATTGAACTGTTATTTATTAAATTTGGATTTAAATAGTATTTAAGATAAATAATAAAGAAATACAATTTAAAAAAAAAAATTAATAGGAAAAAATATTTATATATAACACATAATAAAAATTAATATTAATCCAGTTGAACTTTAAACTTCAAGTTGAAATGCCTATTTTTTGACAGGCAAGATGTAATAAGTTTTTTCATACTTTTAAGTATGGGGGGTGGATGTGTGGGTGTTGGTTAGTTTTGAAATCTAGCTTTTGGGAGGGTGGTGATGGTAGTGTCATGGATGTCTTGTTTTGGGAGTTTTTTGATAGTTCATTATCTTTCCGAAGTTGTAATGCTTATATCTCAATTAGATAAAAATATATATTTTACCGATAATTTTTTTTTTAATATGAATTAAATAATTTTTTTAAGATTCCATAATATTTTTGTGAAATATATAAATGGAAGATTACTTATTAAATTTTTAGGTCATTCTAAAAAAAAAAATTAGTTTTTTTTAATAGTCTTTAAAATAAGAAAAACATTTATAACAAGACCAATTTCACAAAGGAAAAATAAGTTGGAATTCATAAATAATAAAAAAGAAAAAAAGAAAATTATAAAGTAGCAAGAACAATTCTAATATTGGACAAAGGAAGGAATCATGTGCATTAAGCAGTGTTACGAGACTTGGACTCACCTTAAACTTGGCAAGCTATTTCCCGACTCATACTTGGACTCAACATCTAGACTTAATGTAGATTCAAAAAATTGAAAAAGTAAGATATTTTTAAGGATTTAAAAGTTGTTTCATGCATCCTTTAATAAACAAACCTTAAAGACACAATAACCTCATCAAATAGAAGCTACTTTGATCACATACAAGTATACATCGATCACATAACTATAAACACAAATTCTAGCTTAAGGAAATAACCCATTTAGATATATAAATATTGTCAAACTCGTGAAATATGAAAACCATTTCATTGAAACTAATACCAAATAAGTCTTTGGCTAAGAGGTGCCCCCATTACTCATCCCAATATCATGGCAAGTCACATGTTGGTGTCTAAGATAGGTCTTGGATGATGATGTAGCCATGATATTTGCTTGTGTCTCAATGACTAGTGTGTATATTCAAGTGAGGAATATATTATTAAAGTTTTTTTGAAGCCTTCAAGTTCATTAACAAAGAGGAATAGTTAAGTAAGAAGATAAATGGTTATGTTCTAGTTTAACCTTATCTAGGATATGAATAGATATGACTGTTCAATGAGTTGTTTGTGCAAGGCATGATTGACATTTTTGCATTTTGAAAATGGCATTTCTTGCCCACTATGAATTAACTTGTATTCAACAATGCAATGATTGTAGCATACCAAGTTCGCTTATGTTAGTCCTTCTATACTAAAAAGGTTGTGTAATGTATGAAACACTTGGTAATCTTTGATTGTGACTTTGACTGTGAAGATGTAGAGATTTGCAACAGGGGACATGCATTTTGTAGATTTTATGATCATGATTCATCATTGGCCTATCACTTGCTTAGACTTATAGTTTGATGGGTGTTTGGGGGCAACATCCCAATGAGGTCGAGGGGCAACATCCCTTGTGAGGGTTTGGGGCAGTGCCTCCAGCGGGGTTGAGGGGCGACACTCCTCATGGGGTTTGGGGGTGGCACCCTTGATGTGTTCCTTGTCGTGATATAGGGTGAGGTTGAGAGACAAAGCCCTCGCCACCAAGCCCAAATGAAGACCATCAAAACCAAAGACCTTCATCGTGCACACCATTTTCATGTTTTTTTTGTAAATCCTAGATGAGCATGTCATAAACCAAACAAACAATGAAAAGTTGTAAGTTTTTTCTTAAAAAGTAACTAGAGTGACCAAGTCTATCTTGGCTCACCTAGAATCAGTGATTTTGGTGAATCTTCTAGACTAGACAAGTTTGGCAAGTCTCCTAGACTTCGTGAGTCTTGTGAGTACTCTACATCTATGTTTTTCAAACTTGCAGAGGGTCGCTCGCCTTGGGACTTGCTAAGTATAAGGAATCCTAGTGAATCTTGTAACAATAGCATTAAGACTACCCCACCCTCCACTTGACACATTTTTATTATTGTCCAATCATCAAACAATCGGATCTGCAAATCCTCAACAGATATTTTATTTTAAATAATAATAAGGTTTATATTTTTATAACTACAAAATTATGAAAGTAAAATATAAAAGAAAAGTAAAACAAAAGGAAGCTGATAATATGTAGTCTTTTGAAGATAATATTTAATTCATAAAACATCTAATCTAATAATATTAAAGAATCAAAAGTACAGATATTCTGAGAATGAACAAATCTAAGCCACCATTTAGAAAGAGTGCTGGATGGTCCTTTTCTATCATACATTTGTCACTTCTTAGCTTACACAATACTCTCAACATCCAATGAGGAGAGAGAGACGCCAAGCCTATTCTCTGATTGCAGTTTTTGCTTCTAACTTTACAATGTATTACTTGCTGTCTTCTTCTTCTTCTGGACTGCTCCATTCACTCTAAAACATGGCTGCATGCAACAGAAGAATTTGTTCTCATTAGATCAATATGTAATTTTACAGATTCATTTTCTTATGTGTGTTCAAATTCAAGAAATCTTACTAGAATAATCAGAGTGTCTAGATTATTCGTTCCAAAGAGTTCATATATCCAATGCAATCTCCACAACTTCTCTGAATTTGTGCAAGATTTGAAAAACGGATGATAATCATCTGAATATATAAAAAAATCTACTTGAAAATTCATATCAGATCTGTCTCAGTTGATATAAAAAAACCACTTAATAAATCTTAATAGATACTTGAAATCTATGTGATCCTATCATAAATTCTCTCATTCTGATAATAGATCACAGATTGTGATCCGAAACATTGATACAAAAAAATCTCACAGAATCAAATCAGAAATTGCAAATTATCAACATGAAAAGTAGTTATGCAGTATACATATATGTGATTTTGCATCATTGGTTATCAGGGACTGCAAGGTCATCAAGGAAAAAATTATTTAAGGTCTCTCATTCTACATGATGTTTGAGGTTATTACACGTCTTAAATGAATATTGTGCTTATTACTCTCCTCTTTCTGATGATATATTGCTAAGTGTAATCTAAAATGTCGATACAAAAACATACATAACTGATTCTAAAACAATCTTTTAGATAGATTTATGATATTGGATGCTGACATCTTGGGTTTCTTAACGGACTGGAGAACTCTTACCTCAACATCTACAAGAGATTCCCCACCATTGACTTCACCTTTCACAAGCCTGCTCTGCCATGAAGGACATTGATCCAGTTATATATAAAACATGTATTTGTATCAGAGGACGTGTATTGAATATTCTGTATTCATCCTCATAAAGACCCTCAAACTTAAATACTAGAGATTTCAAAGGTCAAAATCATTTAACTTAAATTTCAACTGGGTCGCTGCAATCAGTTGTTTTCTTATTTGATATTCCTAGGCTAATAGATTTCTTATTTGATATTCCTAGGCTAAAAGAAATGCTAAAGTAAAAATCTACCTCTGAGCTCTGGACAGAAGAGCTTGCAGTGTCTTGAAGAGAAGAACAAATCTCAGCCTCCTCCCTATATTCAATCCTTCTGAGCTTACATTTTCTAGGATTCCCATCTGTAAAGGAACAAGATGAAACATGATCCAAATCCCTTTGTCTACCATGTAAACATCTTATTCTTGTTGGATATGATGCAGAGGCTTGGTGTTCTTGCTCATTGTCAGGCAAAGGCAGCTGCTGGGGACCAGATGAAGCATCTGAGGTCATAGAGGATTCCTCTTCTCTATTTCCTGCATTACCTGATGCCTTCTTAAAACTTGTAGACACAGTACTAAAGTGGGTGGTACTTTTATAAGTAGATGATTTGTCCAAATACTTTGTCCATCCAGACTCAGATATGTTTTTACTACTACACATTGTGTCTGCAGCTATATAGATATAGAAGTAGTTTTCAGCTGGAATGGAAGAGACTCTGTAACACTCATCGACTGTTCCTCATACAACTACTATGGCTCAGCATACTACAAGCAAAGAAATTGTGGTCCATATATCTACACCCAAAGCCTAGCAATTCATATGGCAAGGATTATAACTCAATCCTCTTACACACTTACCCTCTGATCTTTCAGCTGTCCTACACCATTTAGCCCTAATTTTTATCAAATTTTGTCTTTGGACCCACTCAACAGTAATAAACAAAACTAATAATCATTCTCTGTCATGATCCAACCTATTCCATCTACTTCTGGTACATAAACCCATCTGCTGAAAGCTGTTCTTATTATTGCCAGTACTATGAAGATGACCTATAAATTTGGATTCTTATAGGAAATTAACTAACCCCTGAATCATCGCTGCGATAAACTGATCCACTGAAGGGGAAATATATTTAAGAAAATTAACAGTGTTTATTCATTACCCTTAGGTGGAACCAAATGAGCTTGTACAACTCGGGTGCCTTTGGAAAGGGTTTGCTTTTCACATACGGTAGGATAAGGTACAAACAAGCAACAAAAAAGCAAAGTAAAAATAGGACGTGTCTATTTTGGTTCCAAAACGATTACGAAGAGTGTTAGTAGTGTGTTTTACACTGTCGATTTTGCAATTAACAGCTGCGATTGACTAACCTGTCGCTAACACGCTGTACGAAAGGTCCATTTTAGAGCCAGAATAGACACAGCCATAAAAAATAGCAGATCTATAAATGTTCTAACATAAAGCAAAGTAAAAATACGGGAATAGCACCAATAGTTAACATAGTTCCAATACCCTTACACTTATTGCCATATTGATCCCCCAATAGACATCATAGTGAAAACACCATTAATAAATTTGTTTTGTCCCAATAGCCGATCATTTTTTGTAATTTTTTGTTCATAATTGGCCCATTTGTGCACCACTATTGGAACATTTGTGCAAAACTATTGGAACATTTGTCAACAAGTACTGGCGATTTTGAGTGGACGGTTACTGGAACATCTTTAGTTAGGTATCGTGCGACACTTTGAAATGTGTACTTTTTGACCTTTGTGCGCATAATTGATTCCACAACGTACATCGTTACTACCCAGAAGCCAAATCAATAGCTATAAGCAGTTAAGTCGCATACAACGACAACTAAAAAAGAAAATCAAAATCCGATGCACCGTTTAGGATCTGTGGGTGCGTGAAATTAGCTATGACGGCTATTGGTTCTCTTCCCTTAGCAGTTCTAGAAATCTACAAGTTTAACCAACTTAAATTCAAGCGTTTAGGGTTTTAACTAATAAAATTGAAACTGAAGGCACAAGTTAGACTCTTTAGGTCATTTGATTAACTTGTGCATTTTCTATAAGACCATTTCATTTCATCTTATATTGGAATATGTCCTAGTTACCTAATCTCGAGTGCTTAGAGTTTTTATAATTGTCTTTTAACAATAAAACCAAAAGCAAAGGTAGAAATTATACTTCTAAAGTGGAGGGCCTAGACATTTTGTCATTGCAAAGAGGAAGAAGATATGTGGAAACACCTCTTCATTACCAATATTAAGGTTTGAATGCAAGCCCATATGATATAATGGTGAAAGTGATGTGATGGCATGATGATTTAGTTTCAATTTTTTGTTTGCAATATTTTCATGGTTATTTTGTTAATAATTAAATGACATGCTCTTTTTGTTTATAATGGAGATCCTTTGTGTTCACTATTGTTCACACCAGAAGCTTGTTCTTATTAGTCTATATTACATACATTGTTGCAACGCCGTGACTTCATTTTTGTTCTATTGTTAAGCAATCCAATTTTAAGACCTTTAGCACTTATAAATATTGGTACGAAGGAAAAATGCCATGTGTAGGGTGAAACACTTGATAATTAATAGGTACACATCTCTTAGGAATTTGATTTTCTTTACTAGATCTTAAAACTTTTTACCGTTTTTTTTTTGTGCTTTAATAATACCAATGACTCCACTTTATTGTCTTGTTTTGAAATTAATTAGTAAGTGCAAGTTACTTGGTTTTTAAGTCATTTTTTCACAATGCAAATGTGGCCTAGATTGGGTAACAAGACCTTGGACATTGGTCTAGGTGGTCTCCTACACTTGCAACGATGGTTGAATGACCATTTTTGCAATATTACACAAGCTACATGTTGCAATATCAACTTTCATGACCCAATGGGTTGGTTAATTATCATATAGTTTATGTCTTGATAGATGACCTATCACTTAGTAGTGACGTGGTTGGAATACAAGCATAAACTTACATTTGATTACACATCAACACTTATTAATACACAACATGACCTAATTGGTTGAGGCAATAAAAAGGTATAATGTAGAAATTTATAACATAATAGACTAATGAAATACTAACATGTGGACTATGGAAGGGTCATCTAGGCAATATTTTTTGTGTCAACACACTAAAGGTGTTGACTAGGGAAGGATTACGTAAGGGGACACACACTGACACCATGTGTAAACAACCATGGTAAAAGACATGCACTTCATCTTGAATGGTTAAACTGCCACTATTGGATCCAATTATATTTTACCTCATCCTTGATCTTTGATGGGAATATTGAACTAAAATAATTAGTTTGATTTTTTTTTTGTTAGCTCACCTTTATTATTTGGAACTGTAACAAGTTTTGTAATTACTTTACTAGGTTTAGGTGAGACAAGTTTAAATTCATGTTGTTTAGTTTTATCTTGTCCTATATGAGTCTTTAATAGATACATAGTTTAAATCACATTTGAAGAGTTGAAATCAACAAATCTTTAGACATAGATATGATCACAATTATCATTAGTTGAATGCATTTGATTAAAACTATGATCATTTTTCTATTGCAATTGTGAATCTAATTTTAGAGATTAGTGAAGACTTGAGAATCACATGATTGCAAATGTTTCGCATTAAGGTTAGATTTCATTTTTCTCATTGCTAGCACACTCCACAACTAGATATCTCCATCAATATAGATGATAACTATTCTACTTCGATCAGAGTATGCCCAACATGTATATGCTATGCTTTTCTCTTTTTCAAGATCTTTGCTTTGAAGTGCAACAAAGGATTGAAGTTCTCCTTTATATTTTTGTAAGAACTTCTCTTTAAATCAAACTTTATTGCCTCCATCTGTAGGAAACCTACTTAAATGGCTCAAATAGTGCTTGCATGGACTGTGGATACACTTGCATCTCATTGAAACAAAATTGCACTTTGCTCTTTTTGAATTTTGAGCTCTTTATCATTTGAAAAATGGTCCCTAAGCATATAGCTTTTGATTAATGGTATAAAGGGGATGGGTGGCCATAAAGGCTTCCATATATATCCAATTCAACCTAATATAGGCTTATCACCACACCATTAAAAAGTAACTAATCCTTTCATCATTATTAGTGAAATAAGCTGCATGAGGGGGCCATTAAGGGATTTCATATAAAGAAAATTGATGAGTTAAGATGGGTCCACCACAATACCATTCAAAACATTAATTAATTACTTATTTTTTTTCCAATACTACTAAAACTCCGCCATATTCATTTTCTAATCTCTATACATCATATTTCACTACATGTGTAATTATTTCAGTGGCCAACGATGTTTTTACTCTATGTTGCACTTATATGTCCATGCCTACTATTAAGTAGAATTAGAACACATTTTATTGCTTTGTTCAATATCACTATATGCTTTATATCAAGTATCTTAACATTTTGGTCAAGTTTGAGTAGATTTAATGATAAGGGTTTCTTTGATTTCAAATAAATGATGATAGGATACTGGATGGGAGAAAATAACATGGTATTTTCCTCATCCATTAGAAGGATATGAATATGCAAGAAACACATGGCTCAATATACTTAATACAATGAATAATAGACCATTATGCTATTGATAGGAAGATTTAAGTCTAGAAGAGCTAGTTGCTGCAATTCCATTATTAGGCAAAAAGATTACCTCAATCTTATAAAATAACTTGAAAATTTTGTACACCAAGAATCAATGGTCAACAATCAAATAGACCCAAAAACACATGAGCAAAGACATAGTTCGATGCGACTATGAAATTGACTTAACTACGGCTTTGAATCCAAAGAAAGACATAAGATATCGAGCAAGGTGGTTATTGTTAAGATTAAGGTGCCATCTACCTTGTAAATCCTATAATATGATTCCAACATCCTTGGAAAGTGTCCTAAGGTACTTAGGATGTATTGGGAAAATAATTTGTAATACTCAATTCTCACCATTGTTTGTAATACATTCATAAGGGCTGATGGGTTACACTAGCAACGGTAAAAGTGGGTTGTGAACACAAATATTTAATATTGCTTTCTCCACTTATGGATGTCTAGAATAAGATATTTAATGACTTAAGAAAGCGGAAAAGGAGTGACCTATGGGATTCTCCAAGTGGGAGTATGGAAGAAGTAGCATGTGTCTCTTGGTTTCCGATTATTTATTACATTTAATGTAATGTTTATCTTGCAAGTATAGATTCCCATGTTGGAGGGAAGGTATTGGAAGCTAAACTAATATTTTTTGAGTTCTGTGGAGACATTGCAAGGGTTGTGGTTATGAGTAATGGAGAGTATTCTTTGGGAACCTTTATCGGTAGTTTTGAAGCTCTTGCCATTCTATAAATTCAACCTTTGGGTGTAGATTTTATGTGCAATAGAATGGGGAACATTTGAATATAGGTTTCTCTAAGGAATGAATGATAGATGAGAGACATAAGGAAGTTGTTAACATGTTCATAGGTGCTAATATGGTGGAGAAAAAGAGGAGAATGGAAGTGATAATATTGTAAGAACTTTTATTGTTGTTAATACAAGCTTGTCCTCTCTTCTTGGTGGAGTTTTTTCAGCAAGGGTTTCTCCATGTAGATCTTGTGTTATGTGTGGATGTTATGTTGTTGATTTATGCCTTATTGCTATTATCTTATGTTGATGTTAATAGCTATTTATTGTTGTTATAAGTTCACAAAAGATAGGTTTATTAAGCATGGTTAATAGGCTAATTTTTTTCATCATAAAGAAGAAGGATTAATCATGGCTTTTCCACAATTAAAGCAGCTTTATTTTTCAGATTTGCATGCGAGTTTCAGATTTTCATGTTGTTTCTATCCAAGCCTTGAATCTCATCCTTTAATTAGTTTATTGGGTAGAGATTGATCTTCACAATTTTTGGTATTGAACCTGTTTATTTCCCAACAATTATGCGATCTCAATATGTTGTTAAAAAAATTATGGATAAAAATAAAGGCTAAAATTTTAAACCTAGAGGTATGGTGCATATTTATGAGGGAATAATTTTAGCTTTATAAAAGTAGAAAGATAAAATATTAGAGTTGTGTGCAGAGTTGAGGAAGTAAAAAATTAAACCTAAATATGTTTTTGTAATGGTATTGTTTTTGCAAATGGTATGTTCCGTTACAATCATATTCTCATATATACTATTAAGGACATAATTACTCATAGTCATTATGTTATTGAGGACCGTATCTAGGAGATTTAGATTTGATTACCACAATTTTGTTCTAGAGTTTGAGATTCATACAAGATTGAGAATTAAGAATAACATGGAATTAAAATATAATAGGAAACCAATAAAATGATTCAACAAAAAAATTAGTGGTTGATGACGATAATTTTTTTATTAAGACTATGCAATATTGTTATATTTTTTGTTAATTGACTATCCTAGATAGTTTGATTTCAAATTATTTTCATATAATTATTACTGATGGTTTGCAAATGGATGTTGTTACCACAACCACCATTTTAATTGGTTTCCTCTATTTATCGCATTTACTCATTGTCATAGATATTAGGTGGAGTGATTTGGAACTGTTAGATGTTCATAAAAATTTCCATAGACAAGTAATGTTAATTGAGATAGATTCTAGTTTATTAACCCACATCAAGTTTCAAGTAAACTCATACTAATATGAAGTTTTCATTTGCTCTTTGATCTTATTGGTCATCATATTTTGAAATTACACTATAAATTTTTTCTCTCCATGGCACAACTAAATAAAGTAGTTAGTTTTTTGTAAGGTATCATATATCAATTAATATTTACTATTTCTTTATGTAGTTACTATTAACTATACTATCAACCATGTTGCAACTTCTCTATCATGGTAAGGTAATTACAACTTAACCAATGTACTAACACATGTACCTATGTAAACTAGTCACTACACAACTAAATCATTTTAAGGGTAAAATGTTATTAAAAATCACTTTTAACATTGCAATATTAACACACAATTAATGTAACAATGGCATAAGTAAGGCTAAGCCATGGAAGGAAGGAAGTGGGAATTAGGAAAATCTATTTATGGAAGGTGAGAAGGTATTGTTTCTATAGCTGAAAAAAGTAGGAAGTTGGTGGAAAAAGGGATGGAAGGTGGTAATAAGGTGACACAACTAACACAATGGATGCATCAAACTCAAATAAGCATCACAATTCAATGGATGAAAGAATACATTTTTAGTGTCCCCATATGGTAGGAATTTCAAAGGAAGAGGACAATGGAGGTTCTAAGGTTAGTATTGGTTCTTATGCATTAGTGGGAGTTAAAGACTATGGGGTTACAATGCACATATAGACTTCATAACAAGGGAATTAATAAATTTCTAAAGGTTAGCCCTTGGGAGGGAACTATTTTTAGGATTATGGATCCCTTTTGTGTGCCTCAAGATTGATGGGTGTTAAACTTAATGGTAAAATATCTTATACCCTATTTTTTATGGAATTTGATTCAAGTTTAGGTGAGCTATTGTTATTGTTCTTGATATTTTTATGGACAAGGGAGTGTTAAAAATGGACATGTCACTAGTTGGACAATTGAAAGGTTTGTAACCAAATGTTGATAAGGGCTTGGTTCAGAAGAAATTGTAGTCACATAAATTTGTCCATTTTAATTAAATGAATATTTCGTATTTATTTGATTAAAAATCCACTAGCCATCAATTAATTAAATTAATATTTAATTAATTCATCTTCAAAACATTCTCCTATTAATTAAATAAATTATTCAATTTATTTTAATTAATTCATTATACCAAATTCAAATCAATTAAATGAATAAATTCTATTTATTCAATTTAATCCCCTTTCCTCTTTTAAATAAATTAAATTAAACATTTATTTAAATCATTTATCCCCCCCCCCACTTGCATTTTTCCTACAAATGCAACTTGCACACATTTATTGAAATAAATTAATTTAGTTTAAATAAAATCCTTTTTTCCCTCACCCACCAACTTGCATTCCTAAACCCCCTTCTAGATTCTTCTAAGCCCTTCCTAATTAGCCTAATCCATTCCCTAATTATTTTCACATTCCTAAGCAACTTGGAGTCACTTCTCAAAGACTTCAAAGTCTTTGAAAAACATTTAATGCTTTGTGTGTTCAACAATTTAACCTCCAAAGTCTTCCAAACCACTAATGGCTCTTACATGACCATTTATGGCTCTTACATAACCATTTATCGTTATTTCAACTTGCACTCATGGGTCTCCTCAAGCATTTATTGCTTTGACCATGGTTATCCCTTTTGCCTTTGCACAAGAGTTTATCCATTGGATAAAAGCTTTATTCTTTGAATAAAAAAATTATCCATTCAACTAACCTTGACCTTAACTTCCAAGTTAACCTTCAGGTCATGTCAAGCATTTAATACTTATTCCCTCTCCTCTCAACCTATCTCACATTGACACTTGTCATCCTGGGATTGGGTTGAAAGCCCTCACATGGATCTCAAATCATTCAATCTTGACCTTTGTTGAGATTGCTCAATCTCAACCATCCATTGCTCCATTTTTCCTATAAATAGAGCCCATTTCTTCATAATCTAGATCTTGAAAACTTGTATGCATTTAACCTATAGTGAATTTTAGAGAGCATTTAGCATAAATAACTCATATATTGTCATCTTGGACTAAAATAAATCTTAGTTCTTTTTCATAATATGTTTTATTAGTTTGTTTTACACTTGCATAGCATAAGCTTGAGATCATTTACAATCTTGAATCTCCATAAGCATCCATAGTGCAAAAAGTTGCTGAGAGCTACACTATTTTGGAACTTGGAGAGGAGAGGAACAAAGGAGAAGGAGCTAAGAACATGTTAAGAGGCATTTGGAGATGCCTTCTTACATTTGTGTCATTTGTTAAATATGTTAGCATGATCTTAGTATCTCTTTTGATATGCCTGCTTAGATTAGTTCTTGGTTGAATAACACTAACTATTTCTTGTGTGTTTTCGTGTGTTATACGATCACAGGTTCTAGTCTAACCCTTGGGTCTTTTTGCAGAGCATCATTTGGTGAACCCGATGTGAATCCAAGCACCCAAATTTTTTTTTAATAAAATCAACTAACATGTTTGAATGTTGGAATTGACACACAGGTTGCGCTTTAGCGCTTTTGATCGCGTTGTAGCGCTATTGCAACTTGTTATTCTAGCGTTATTGTTCTTACAATAGCGCTATTGTACCAAGTTTGGCGCTATTGACATTGTTTTAGCGCTTTTGAACTTGTTTTAGCGCTTTTGAAATTGTTCTGGCACTTTTGCATTTGCTGTCAAATTTTTCTTTTAGCGTTGTTGTCTTTATATTAGTGCGTTTGTGTTAAATAGCGCCTCTGTTTAAACACAGAGTAGCGCTATTGTAACAGAACGTTGTAAAAAATACCCTGTAACCGAAAAAGTAAAATTTCTTAGGCTTGTAGAAGCCCACCATAGGTTTGGTTTTTACTAACTGTTCACTTTTTGTGCAGGTCTAAAGCTAACTAACTTAAAAATAAAAAAAAATTGTTTTTGGTGTTTTAAAATTGAACAAGAACAATCTTCCATTTCCTTGCAAGTTAGGATCATTTGTTTTTAGTGCTTTAAAATTGAACAAAACAAATTTGTTTTCTTGCAAGTTAGGTTCACTTTATTTGGTGCTTAAAAAAAGACAAGACAAATTTCTTTCTTGCATCAAACTAAGAATTCACAATCCACACTTCCATTTTGGTGCAAATAAAATTCACAATCAACTTGTTTCAATTTTTGCAAAGCGATTTTCCTTCATGCATACGTGCTTCAAATTAAGTTGACCAAGATTTTCAAAATTCTAGTTTACTGAAACCTTTGCATTTGAAGTTAAAAAGAACACCATGGTTGTTGGAACAACATCTCCAAATAGTTAAAACACATTGCGATGACAAGTTAAAAAGAACAAGTGCATTTCGTGTTTGGCACACTTGTGCAAAAGAGTTTGTTGAGTGGTCCTACTTCTAACACACACTATCCTCTCCCTTGGCTTTCGTGGTCCTAGGTGCAAGAGAAAAGTGTTAGTAACACTCAAGTTTTATCTTTTTAAGAGAAGCCTACCAAGAGACACATCACTCTTGGGAATGATCTCGTGCGGTAAATCTTTCGAGCCGCTATAGAAATCAGGTGAGAACGAAAGCTGTAGCCTTAGGTATAGTTGTTCCTACAGTGTAACTTGCCGAAAGGACAAACGGACCCCACCACAAGTTACAAGGCTCTTAAGTGAGTCACTGCAGAATGAACTTATGTCCAAAAACATCAAAAATTACTAAACACCTTTAAGTAGAAGTTCACCCGTTCTATTGATTAAGAATATTTGAGATACAATTAAGTGCAAGAGCATAGATGGTTTTGCTCCCAAGATACTCACCATACATATTTCCTTGAGTAGAAACATAGCTTTTTGAAAAGTCACTTATGGCTTGATGAAAGTGGTGACTCCCCCATCATAGGGATCATCTATTTGTTATGCTCGCGCAAGACTTAGTATATCACATCCTTACCTACCACGACGGGATTCATAAGGTATGTAGTACCAAAGTTGAAGAAATATCAAGATGTGGGCTGAATTTATCACAACTGGCCATTTGACCTTAGGGATAAAAAGCATTTGAAGTATTTTCATTTTAGTCAAAGACCAAGTACAAATTGAGCCGACTTCAGGATTTGGAAGGAAAAACACCTAAAAAACACTTAAAGGGTCATAAAAAGTCCAAGGATTGGGTTGATCTAGACCCATACTCATTTGTGCCTTTGAGGTAACATTCTTGTGTTTGTGTGCTTGCTTTGTTTTCTTGTCAAAGAAACATCATAAAATCCAAAAATCAAAACAAGTATTCATCCAACCAAACATTTTTCAAAAACAACCAAAAGATCAAAAACAAATTACAAGAAAAGTATCAAACTTTATGACCATTCTTCACATCTTGAGAAAGAAGAATCTTCATCAAAACATCAACTTAAAAAGAAGACCATTGAGCTCAAAGACTTTGATCAAAAGAAGGAAATTCTTCTATCTAAATAGATAAATCTTTGTCTCTCATAGAGCTTTTTTACGTCGCATGCGTCTCTACCTTCAAGGCAAATCAAACAAATTTGATCCAGAGTCATTAAACCGCAAAGCTTTTATGCAATATAGAGCTTTGAGTTATCACAAAAACCAAGGAGGCAAGATCAATCCCAACTTCTTCCCAAACATTTGTATCACATACAACATAGCTCAAGAAATGCCACCAACGCCCAAAAGGGAAGAGGTAGAATTTGTTCCATTTGTGACACAAAGCTTTTATTGAAGTTAAAACATTTCATCCATTATCTCATTCACACATCATCTCTTCATCTTTAACTCTCGAAACATTAAGAGGTTCTTGTCCTAAGTTCTCTTTTGGATATTGCTTGAATCAAACATATCACATCACTTTTAGATTGTTTCTACATCTAGGATAAGCTCATCCTAAGAGACATATCTATGTAGGTTAAAACTAGTTTATGAGTGAATCCTCTCATTACTAGGTAGTTAAGTCTGTAACACATCTCAGATTTCTCTACACCTTATCACATCAAATCTTATAAAAAACAACAAGCAATTCAAAGAAAGAATTTCGATCACATCTACCTTTAAAGTGCTAGAGATCCACATGCAACACAATTCACCAACCATCAATCTTTCATTTCATCAATAACTCATCATCATTTTCACCCAACTTGAACAAAAACTTGTAAACAAAATGGCTCATACCCGATCACATTCAAGGCAACGAGAAATAGAAATTGAAGAAGAGGAGGAAAATATCAATGAATTTCAAGAAGCACTTGGAGGAAATGTGAATGATGAAAACCCAAGTACTCCTACTCCTGCAACAATAGAAAGGGCTCAGCACAACCCTCTCTTTAATAGACTTTTTGATGAAATACTCAGGAGCAATGCAGATACTCACTTTTTAAAGCTTTCTCAAGTAGGGGCCAAACTCCCCTCTGACTTTGATCTTGCACAACTAAGACAAGCATCAGAATGACAAAGTCGCCATGAAGAAGAAAGAGGTAGAGATCCCATCAGATATAACATTCCTTGAGGTAACCCACCACCTCCTCCTCCAAATGAAATAGAGATGTTGCGGCAACAAGTTGAAAATCTTGCCCAACAACTTCATAGTGGTGTGAAAACTAATCAATTTTCACTCAATGACATTTGTCCCTATCCCTTTGATAGGAATCTTTATATGCCACCTTTTCCATGAGGATTCGAAACACCCAAATTCGAAAAGTATAGAGGAAAAGGAGATTCTCGCGATCATGTCAGAGAATTCCATTCAGCTTGCCTCGAAGTGGCATACGAGGACACATACCTAATGCGACTTTTTCCCCAAAGCTTGGGAGGAACAACCACATCATGGTTTTCCCGACTACCAAGTGGCATTAGGACCTTTGAAGAAATAGTTTAGAAGTTCTTGGCACATTACTCTCATAACATTGAACATGATATCACCATGGCTGATCTATGTAACACTAAACAAAAACCAGGTGAACTATTCTCAGTATTCCTGCAACGATGGCATCAAATGTCTAGCAGACGTTCTCTTCAGTTACCTGAACAAGAACTAGTGGAAATATTTATTTCCAACTTAAACGAAGAAATGGAATTTCACCTGGATGTCAAAGACACAGGCTCTTTCAATGACATGATCACCAAAGGATTAAAATGTGAGCAAGCTCTCATCAAGAAAGGACTTATCAAAATTTATAATGAACCAAAGGATGGTCCTCACCCACACTTCAATAGTGACAAACCAAGCTTCTGGAACAAAAACAAAAATGTTGTCAACGATGAGGTTGTGGATGCAAGAACTATCAAAAGTGCACAACCTGTAGTTCGATTTGTAGCACAGAATCCCCCACCTCAAACTAACACGGTTGCTCCTCCAAATCAAGGCTGCATCACATCTCACGATGAACCCAAACCGCATCAACAAAAACAAAAGCGAACATACACTCCCTTAGGGGAACCCATCAAAACAGTATTGTGACAACTGGTTTCTCAAAATCTAGTAACCCTACCTAAAACATCAAACTATGAACCTCAAGTCAAACCTACATGGTGGAGAGATACTGAACATTGTGATTTCCATCAAGGGAGAGGACACAAGACAAGCAATTGTCACAGATTAAAAGATCTTATTCAGGATCTTATTGACCGAGGTGAAATCAAAATCGAAGGACATGACCCAAAAACAACAAACAATGATCATCTGATGTTCAAAAATCCACTTCCATCACCAGATCAACGAGGTCCTTCCCCTTCTAGGAGAGGCACTGATACCACTGATTATACGCAAGCCGCATATAATTATACTATAAATCACCTATACGATGCCAGTGAACAAATTGCAACTATAACCATCAAAAATCCCAGCTCCACTTGCAATGTTGTTACACATCGCAGCAAGATTACCATAAAAGCAGCTCCACAAGGCACCCCATCTATCCCAAAGTAGTACAATCTTGTGGAACAATTAGACAAAACGCCTGCACTGATATCCATTTTAGAGCTATTGCGCCTATCTCCATCTCATAAAACAATCTTGGATCAAGCTCTCCAAGAGGCGTCAGTCCCTGCTAACTTGAATACAGATCAGTTCCAAGCCATGGTTGGAAGTCTAAAGTCATCACCTTGTCTCACTTTTTCCGAAAGTGACAACTCTTCCTTCCAGGAACCTCATAACGCTTCGCTACACATTGAAGGATTTATCAACCAGCATAGGATCAAGCAATTCTTGATCGATAATGGGGATGGCCTGAATATTTGTACACTACAGTTGGTCAAAGCTTTGGGGTATGTGATAGAATCAGTGGATCCTCACAAGAAGATCACAATCAAAGCCTATGACAATGCAGAGCGTTCATCCAAAGGAGTGGTGGTACTACCAATCCGAGTGGGCCCTGTGGTGAAACACATCATCTGTCAAGTTTTGGACCTTCCTCTGCCATACAATCTATTGTTAGGAAGACATTGGATACATGCCATGCAAGTTGTTCCATCTACCTACCATCAATGTATCAAGTTCCCACATAATGGTGTAGAGATCACAATCCTGGGTGATGCAAATCCCTTTGCATATTGTCATAATATTAGTCATCAACCAAAGATTACCGTTCCTAACAATAGAGAAGCCATTTCTTCCACATCATATATAAGTCCAGCCTCTCTTGCCAGTTCAAAGACCACTATTCCCAAGAAAGAAAAGCTTAAGATGAAAATAGCAAAGGAAGGTCTTGGGGAATACAATTTGAGTCAACTCTTTTGTGTAGGACAAATGCCCACTTCTCCTAAAACACATGGCAAACCGCAGTAATTACTTCAACAACCACTGGTCACGCCAGCATGTGCTTTGACGCCTTTCATCCTTGGGAAGAGTCAAGAAGAAGAAACCAAAGATGAGGACTTAGCAGAATGGATCTATAAAGATCCTATCACCACTGATATTCCGTAAGCTCAGCTTCCCATAGATCAATATGGCAAAGGCCTCCTCATTATGCAAAGAATGGGTTATGATGGTCAAAGTGCTTTGGGACCTTGCAAACAAGGGAGACATGAACCACTACTGCCAGAATTAAAGCCCAAGGATAATATAGGCCTAGGCTTTGAAAAGGAGATCTTTCCTAAGCTCATATTCAAAGGAAAACCCAACAAACCACTCTATCAGCCTATTGCAAAGAGGACACCTTTTATTATCAAATCAACATCAAACACCATCACAACTCCCTCGCCAAGGCTCAAAATCCCAACACAACCATCTACAATGCCAATCATCCCACCAATCAAACGAGTGATCCCATTAGCAGCAACAATAACATCAAAAGCACCATTAGCAGCAGCGACTATATCAAAACCCCTAGCAGTATCTATGACACCAATGGTTCCAGCAGAAGCAGCAGAGTCAACACTACCAATACTCTCCGTATCAGATTCATTGATCCCCATAATCCTTCCTACAGCTCTGATCATTTCATCTACAAAGGTACATCAACCGATCACACCTGCAGTGTTTAACACAAAGGACATCCCAGTATGGTATAGTAATTGGATGCTGGAAAGTGATTCAGAGACTGACTCACATGAATGAGAATTTGATTCCATCCAGCTTAATACTTCAGATGAGGAAGACACATCACCACCTCCACCTCGCAAAGACATCCCTGTTTACAAAGAAGCACAGATAAAGACCTCTTGGGTTCCTAAGCTGGAAACTTCTTCCACAGACCCTATGTCACATCCTACACCTGATTCTGACAGGGATAGTACCATCAACGACCTTCACCATAACATCTTAACCCTCACTGACACATCTAACAAACTTAACCTAATCGATGAAGTAATGCCCATTATCTATCTTGAACTCATTGAATGGAACCAACCTAATCCCCCATGTCTTGACCTTTTCCAAAATGATGAGGCAATCATTGACTTTTTGGAACTACGAGATAACATACCAAGTGGAGATCACAAAGCTCGATTCGCCATTGAACTTAATAGTGCAACATACTTTCAGGCGGATGCCAAACCTTTCAGCTGCAAAAATATAACAATAAAACATGGATCTTCCAATGAAAACCACACCATGGCACTGTTTGATTCAACAAAAGTAAAAAGAAAGAGCGTATCCAATAGTGAAAACCTCTCTAAGGCGCTTGAGGATGAAAGGTTTGACATCCTTCCATGTAGCACACAACGGGAATGATCAACGATTCTTATCGAGGAAACAAAAGAATACAACGTGGGGACTCCTGAAAATCCTCACCACATACACCTGGCATATCTTCTAACTCCAGAGGAACAACCTAAATTTGTAGAGTTCTTCCAGAAGCATCAGATCAACTTTGCATGGTCATATGCAGACATGCCTGGTCTTGATCCCGATTTATTCATGCATCACCTCACAGGCAGAAGGAGCCAAGCCTATCAAGCAGAAGCTTCGCAAGATGCATCCTCAGATTGCAGTACTAGTCAAAGTAGAACTCAAGAAACTCCTAGATGTTGGTTTCATTAGACCAATTGATTATGCAGAGTGGATATCCAATATTGTGCCTGTCGGCAAACCAAATGGGGGCATCCGTATTTGTACTGACTTCAAAGATCTAAATAAGGCATGTCCTAAGGATGACTTTCCCCTACCAAACATCAACATCATAGTGGACCTAACAGCAAGACATGCCATGCTTTCACTCATGGATGGCTTTTCAGGATACAATCAGATAAAGATAGCACCAGAGGATCAACATAAGACAACCTTCACATGTCCATGGGGCACATACTGCTGGAATGTAATGCCTTTCGGTCTAAAGAATGCAGGAGCGACCTATCAACGAGCAATGACCACCATCTTCCATGACATGATGCATACTATGATGGAAGATTGTGTTGATGACTTACTAGCAAAATCACTCACCAGAGCCAGCCATCTAGACATATTAGATAAAATCTTTGATAGACTGGAACAATATCATGTTCGACTCAACCCAAAGAAATGTGTCTTTGGAGTAACCTCTGGGAAGCTTCTAGGATACATTGTCTCAAGCAAAGGTATTGAGGTCGACCCAGCAAAGGTCAAAGCAATCATGGACATGCCACCACCAAAGAACATCAGTCAGCTAAGGACATTACAAGGATGGCTAAAATCCATCCGTAGATTCATTGCACAACTGGCAGATAAGTGTCACCCCTTTACACATCTGCTACACAAAAACATCCGCTTTCAATGGGATGCCAGATGCCAGCAAGCATTCCAGATGCTTAAAGAGTATCTCATGAATACATCATTGTTGATCCCACCAGATCCAAGTAGACCGTTATTACTCTATATATCAGCAACAAGTACAACATTGGGTGTACTATTGGCACAACATAATGCAGAAGGGAAAGAGTGTGTTGTTTACTACATATCTCGCACACTGGTTGGCTATGAACTCAATTACACCCCTATTGAGCGAGCTTGCCTAGCAGTAATCTTGGCAGCCACTAAACTCAGGCACTATTTGTTAACAGACAAGGTACAACTCATTGCAAAGATTGATCCACTCAAATACTTACTCAGTAAAGCAGCATTGACAGGCCGCTTGGCCAAATGGGTGATGATTCTTAGTGAATTTGACATTGAGTATGTGGACCGTAAGGCTATCAAAGGACAAGTCATTGCAGATCAGTTGGCCGATGCACCACTCATAGGTGATCATCCTCTCATTTCCAATTTTCTAGATGAAGAGATATTCATGATCACAACAACACAACCATGGAAACTATACTTTGATGGTTTGTACACAAGACATGGCTCGGGGGCAGGCATTCTGTTTATCACACCTCAAGGTGATAGCATCCCGAAGTCTTACAAGCTCACATTTCCATGCGCAAACAACATATTAGAGTATGAGGCCTTGATCACAGGACTCAGGCTAGCCATACAATGGAAATTACAAGAGCTACAAGTATATGACAACTCCCAACTAGTCATTTGACAAGCAATAGATGAATATCAGACCAAGGATGACAATCTCATGCCATACAAGCAAATGGTGGACAAATTAAAGGCATCATTTACTACTATCACCTTTGAGCAGATACCAAGAGATCAGAATCGAGCTGCTGACGCTATGGCTACCATCGCATCTCTCCTAGATCTTCCACAGAATTCAACACGCTATGAGTTCGTGGTAGAACAACTTTGGATTCTCGCTTATGATATCCCTGAATCTGAGATGATATGTCGCCTTATCGGTTCCGAATCCCCATGGTACGATGAGTTCTACACCTACCTCTGCGATCACACCCTTCCTCCTAACCAATCGAATAACCAACGTAAAACCTTCATTTGCCAAACTGCTCGATATACCATTATTGCTAAAACCCTATACCGATGCAATCTTGATGGTACTCTCCTTCGATGTCTGGAACTGGATGAGATAACAAAGGCCTTGGAAGAGGTACATGAAGGAATTTGTGGAACCCATGCAAGCGGTCCGTCACTCGCCAGGAAACTCCTGCGCACTGGATACTATTGGCCATCCATGGAAAAAGACTCCTACTACTTTGTCAGAAAGTGCAAGAAATGCCAAGTTCATGGAGACCTGATACATGCACCAGCACAAGAATTGCAACCAATCACGACACCATGGCCTTTTTGTCAATGGGGCCTTGAGCTTGTGGGTAAAATCCATCCATCTTCATCCAACGACCACAAATTCATTATTACCGCCACTGAATATTTCACAAAGTGGATCAAAGTTGTTCCACTTACCCAAGTTACTGGCAAGCAGATCGCCTCATTCATCCTCAATTACATCATCTGCCGGTATGGTGTACCCATGTTTATCATCACAGATAACGGTCTTCCTTTCAAGAATCAGGATGTCCGTGAACTCTGGGAGAAGTTTCACATCCAACACTGCTTTTCCACCCCCTATTACCCACAAGGCAATGGTCAGGCTGAAGCATCGAATAAAAACATATTGAGAATCCTCAAGAAGATAGTCAATGATGTCGGTCGTGATTGGCACGTTCAATTGAATCTAGCACTATGGGCATATCAAACTAGCATTCGAACCCCTATAGGCGCAACTCTCTACTCATTGGTCTATGGTGCAAAAGCTATTTTACCTATTGAGGTCGAGATCCCATCACTATGGGTTTCCTTGCACAATCTCATCGATGATGAAGCATACAAAGTATCCCATCAGGACTTAGAGCTATTGGATGAGAAGCGACAAGCTGCATACAATCACCTCAAGGCCTATTAGTAGCGCATGAGTAGAAGCTATAATCATCGAGTTAGACCTCATACATTTGAGGTAGGTGATCTTGTTCTTTGAGAAAATCCTCATAACCAACCCAACCGAGAACATCAAGGAAAGTTTGAAACAAATTGGCTGGGTCCATATGTTGTCACTGCTGTATTTGGGTCCGGGGCATATCAGTTGGCTACTTCAGCAGGAGAACCACTAGTAGATCCGATCAACAACATGCACCTCAAACGGTTTTATACATAAGCTGCACAGAGCATCAAGCTCCCATACATATTGGCAAAACACCAAAAACATTCAGATAAATGACCTGAAGAAAATACAAAAAAATCAAAATAGTAAAGAAAAATCATACATCCAAACGGTGAACAACCACTCTGGTGGCACCTTGGGTAAGTACGATGGTGAAAACCTGGCAAACAGTGCCACTCGTAAGGTTATGGCTCCATTGTCTTTCAGACTTGTTGTGATCACATTCATTTCATTCACTCATCCATCAGTCCAACACCATGGCTTGTTATTGATCTGCAATCAAGAAAATGACTTCATGTGTCTTACATCCCACTTTTTCATAGTCATGCCTAAAACTAGGGGCAATGCCCTTAACCTATTGATGGAAGTGGATTCTACATTGTTTCATGATTCATTGAAGTTCTTCATTCAAAACTATCTCGCAAAAATCCAAAAGCATTGGAAAACAATCATCAAAATACCAAAAACATTCAAAAATGTCTCACAAAATACCAAAAACATTCAAAAATATCTCTCAAAATCCCAAAAACATCAGAAAACATCCAAAATCAAACAAAAATAGGGAAACACATTGTACATACTCATCCGAGCAGATACCAAACAAGCATTGAAAAATTCTCGCACAATGACCACTTATCAATCAAACAAAACAATCAATATCAACACTCAAAACTGTCTTCAACAAGGATGCATCCTTCCTTACCAAAACAAAGACAAAATGACGTTTTCTTTGACAAGAAAATTATGTGTTAAGCTATCAAATACTTGGTTGATTTGTGAGTAATTCATTCGTTTATATGTATCAGGATCTTACAACATTGTTTGTGTATCTTCTGTAGATTGTTCCGATGAAGTTCTGGGGCATGTACTAATGGTGTCTACGTGGGAAGTTCACTAAGCTACATGATCTTATGGAAAATGCAGTCATAGATCACTACGACTTGCTGACTACATCGTATACCTCGACCATATGAGCATGAATCATTACCAAGGATCCATATTCTTTATTCTTTATGTATATATTGTTTTGTTTGCATGAATAATGCTCCTTCTTTGGTTCCTCCTCATCCGATTTGGATAAAGGTTTTTGTCTCTTATTAAGGTTTGGACTTGTCTTAGGATATGATCAGCCCAAGATCAAGGAGGATGATCCAAGTCATGCATAAACGAAGATGATCCTTGTCTATTCCGCAAGCAATACTCAGGTCAACTTGACCCATTATATCAAGTTGTTTGTATTAACTTGCTATATCAAATCCATGTAAGAAATACTCTGGTCATTATGAATCATTATGTCAAGATGCTTGGATTTTCTTCCAACATGTTAAAGCTCGATGATGAAAAATCAAGCACTATGGATCGTCATTTCATCCCATCTATATATATATTGCATTTTGTTGCACATCACCCATCCATTCACTCATTCATATGTATGATTTGTATGCAAATGTGAACAAAGTTAAAATGAGTAGTTCTGCAACAATTGAGTTGGTCTTGGATACAATCGCGACCGAGTACTCTGATACATCATCAATGCATCATGCAAAGTCTAAAAATACCTTGCATTCATCATGGTCATATCATCATCATTACATTTAGTTGCATTTTGATTCAAGTACCGTTCATATGATTTTAGTTGTTTAAAATGCATATAGTTCATTATCATTTATTAACATTTATATCATCTCATCATTGCATAATGTTTAGATTCATTCATATAAACCAATTGGCCTTGATTGTATTTGCCATTTATTATGCATTCATTTAGTGTCAGTTATCAATTATCATTTCATCATCCTTTATTATCCTTTATCATTTAGCGTTGCACCCATTTCTTTATCTATTCATTAGTTAAAAAGTGCATTCATTCATCCATTATTAAGTGTCTTATTATGCTCATTCTAAGATTCATTTACATTGCATTCATTATCCTTTTTTTTAATTGCATTAAGGTGCAGTTATTAAACCATAGGTTGCATTATCATCACATTATCATTTTACTTAATCATATGTAGGCATTTAGAATCATAAAAAAACCATTTGTCTCAAACATTGGTTCATACCATTTTTATATATCCATTCTACATATGCATTCATTTAGACATCATCATATAAACATTTGTACTTAACATTTGTTTATCTACATTTCATTCATCTAAAAACATCTAGATGCATTTACATACATATAATCATTCATTCAAAACATTGCATTCATCATTGCATATCATTATCTCATCATTATATCAAGCATAAAGCACATAATCTTGTTCATTAATCATCATAAGCATATATCATCATCATGGCATAACATACCTAAAGCATTACATCAAACAAAACATGCACACATGTATAAACCTGCATTCATATGTCAGTATCCATCATCATAAATCATCATAAAAACATGCATATAGGAATCATCTCATACATGCATACATATACACGTATCCATCTAAGCATAAACTCATAAAATCACCATCCTGCATAGCATCCATAGATATCAAATGCATATCATCAAAATATGGGATCTCCTCATATATATCAGAGTACAATGAAGTCTACAAAATCGGCTAGCAAGAGCCATCCAAGACATAGTCCAAAATAACAATATAAATACATATATGCAAAATGCTCTCTTAGATGCTGCTCTGACCAGATGTTGTACCTGTTGGGAAAAATGGTGTCTCAACCTTGCATTTATGCGAGGTTACTATTTATATTAAGTTTTCATTTGAGCACGAAATGGTGCGAAACTCTCCCTGAAGCTTCTGGTTGGCTAGATAAGCATTCCGGTAAAGTTGCGTCGCAAGGTCACAGCTAGTTTTGAAGATATTAAAGTTTTCGTCTTGGAGGGGTGCGATAAAATGTTTAAACTTAATTTTGGGGGCTTTAGAGGCTCCGAAACGCCCTGATGCGAAGGAAGGTATCCATCAGTTCAAAGGAAGCCCTAACCGTTCGTGGAAGACCTAAGGAGAAAGGCAAGAAGAATGAGAAGCGCGACAAGTCCAAATCCAAAGGGAGATCGAAATCTCCTGGAAAGTCCAAAGTCATTTGCTGGAACTGCGGTAAACCGGGTCACATCCATAAGGACTGCAAAGAAGAAAAGAAGAAGAAGAAAAAGAAAAAGTTCGATTCTGATTCTGAGTCCGACAAGGAAGATGGCGATGCATTTATTGCGGCTTTGGCGACTCATGCAGGTAATGATGCCTGGCTAATTGACTCAGGTGCATCTTTTCATATGACTTCCAATACAGATTGGTTTTCTGAATATGAAGGATTTAATGGAGGTAAGGTGTACTTGGGTGATGATTCACCTCTAGACATTGTTGGTCGAGGTAAAGTTAGAATCAGGTTTTCTGATGGTAGAATAAAAAGGATTAATGGTGTGCTGCATATCCCTGGATTAAAACGAAACCTGTTATCTGTGAGCAAACTGATAGATGCGGGTGTGCAGGTAGTCTTTTCTGAAGCAGGATGTAAGATGATTAAGGGTGCTATGGTAGTTGTTAGAGGTGTCAGGTTTGGCACTTTGTATAAGCTTGAAGCATACACTGTTGAGTGTAATAGCACTTCTGTAAAAAGTAAATCTGCGGATACTTCACTGGAAGATTTGAAGGTTTCACCTTCAGCAGATGGAAATGGTTTTTGGGTATCTAAGGGTGCTCTTTCGTCTGAAGCAAAGTTACCTACAGAGAAGACTATGTTATGGCACCAGAGACTTGGCCACATTGGAGAAAAGGGTCTAAGGACCTTGAAAAATAAAAACCTTGTTGAAGGTTTGAATGATTGTAATCTTGACTTTGATTTCTGTGAGCATTGCATTTATGGAAAACAAAACCGCGTTCAGTTTTACTCTAGTTCTCATAAAACTTGTGGTGTTTTGGATCTTATCCATTCTGATGTGTTTGGTCCAGTAGATGTCTCTTCGATTGGAAAATCCACATATTATGTTTCATTTATTGCTGATTTTAGTAGAAGGACATGGGTTTATTTTCTAAAGAGCAAATCTGAAGTTTTTAGTCGTTTTAAAGAATTTAAAGCAATGGTTGCGTTGCAGACTAGAAAGAAAATAAAATGTTTGAGAACTGATAATGGCGGTGAGTTTTGCTCTAATGATTTTGATAGATTCTGTAAAGACTGTGGAATTAACAGGCAGAAGACAACTCCGTATTCTCCACAGCAGAATGGAGTTGCAGAAAGAATGAACTGGACACTGATGGAGAAGGCTAGGAGTATGTTGAGTGGTGCTGGTCTCGAACAAAAGTTTTGGGCTGAAGCTGTTGCCACTGCTTGCTACCTGATTAACAGGTCTCCTACATCAGCTCTTGTTGATAAAACGCCTATGGAAGCATGGTCAGGTCACAAACCTTCATTGAGACATCTTAGAGTTTTTGGTTGCGAGGCATATGCACATGTGCCAAAGGAGAAGCGAACAAAGTTGGAGAACAAGGCTGTGAAATGTATCTTCATCGGGTATAGTTATGGTGTGAAAGGATACGAGCTTTGGGACCCTGTTGCACAAAAGGTAATTCACAGTAGAAGTGTTATTTTTAGAGAAATTAAGTCTCCTTCTGTTACATTACAGCCAGAACAGACTAAAAAAGAAGATGTGATTCAACTTCCTTCTACACCTGAAAGAGTTGAATCGAGACCCCTAGATAGGCAAGAAGTTGAGGAGAGCTCGTCTAGCTCTGAATCTTCAGAAGAGGAGGAAGAACCTCCAACTCAGATTGTTCGAAGGTCTACAAGACATAGACAACCACCTGAAAGGTATTCACCTAATGATTGGAGATGTATTTTTGCTCTGAATACTAGTGTGGATGAACCGAAATCTGTAGAAGAGGCATTAGGTATGAATGATGCAGAATCCTGGAAGATTGCTATGGAGGAAGAAATGGCAGCTTTGAAAAAGAATGATACATGGGATCTTGTACCATTGCCTGAAGGATGAAAACCTGTTGGTTGTAAATGGGTGTTCAAGAAAAAGATTGGTTCAGATGAAAGCATTGAGAAGTATAAAGCAAGGTTGGTTGCAAAAGGCTACTCTCAGGTTGAGGGTGTTGATTACGGTGAGATATTTTCTCCTGTTGCAAAAATGACGTCCATTAGATTTTTGCTTTCTTTTGCTACTGCTTATGATTTAGAGGTTGAGCAAATGGATGTGAAAACTGCTTTCCTTCATGGTGATTTGGAGGAAGATATTTATATGACACAGCCGGAGCACTATGTGGTGAAAGGCAAAAGTAATTTGGTCTGTAAGTTGAAGAAATCTTTGTATGGCCTCAAACAAAGTCCTAGGATGTGGTACCAGAAATTTGATACATATGTGTTGAGTTTGGGATTTGAACGTTCTAAATCAGATCATTGTGTTTATTATAAATCTAATGGTGATCATTTCTTATTCATTGCATTGTATGTTGATGATATGTTATTCATTGGTAAAGGGAAAGGTATGATTTCAGAACTGAAGTCTCAGCTCGCTGCTAAATTTGAAATGAAAGATCTTGGAGTAGCAAAGCACATTCTTGGGATGGAAATTAGAAGAGATAGGGTGAACAGAAAGCTATGGCTAGGCCAGAGTAAGTATGTGAATTCAGTGTTACAGAGGTTCAACATGCAGAATTGTAGACCATTGAGTGTTCCTTTTACAGTTGGAACGAAACTATCTGTTTCAGATTGTCCTACATCCCCATTGGAGATGGAAGACATGAGTAGAGTGCCTTACCAGAGTGCGGTTGGAAGCTTGATGTATGCTATGGTCTGTACTAGACTAGACATTGCCCAAGCAGTGGGAGTACTTTCTAGATATATGTCTAATCCTGGTAGAGTTCATTGGGATGCAGTCAAAAGAGTCTTAAGATATTTGGTGGTTTTAGCCCATGGTTTTGTAATATCGTTTGACGGTTTCCTGTATTGTATCTCCTATTTATGAGGTGTGTGAGATAGAGGTTGGGTGTAAGAGTCTTATGGCTATTGAGTTGCCTCTGAATCTCTGATTAGTGGTACTCCTGCGAAGAGCTTGCTCTGCAAGTATGTTGTAATCTGTTTTTGATTGCTGAATAAAATATTGAGCTGCTTTTGGAGTGTGGGGTTTTTCTCCCGAAAGGGTTTTCCCCACGTAAATCACTGTGTTATGGTATGAATGCTATTATATCTATTTTTATTTTCTGTAACTGTTGTAACGATCTAAAAAAGTTTTGCATTACCCTCCTCTCAAGGTTAGTGTAGGAAGTTGTTTCCGCTACTTAACTTCCTTACAGTACCACCATCACCACCTGCTCCAGGACTAGTCCCTGCACCACCTGATCTATCTCCCTGTGGAGGACCCATCAAACCCCCACTAGCTCCTGCATCCCTTGATCTATCCCTCCGCAGAGGACCCATCACACCCCCACTGCTTTGCATCCTCTATGATCGCTCTGATTTGGCCTGCCGCATCTGTGAATAGCTCAGTGCCCGCTGACTAGATGGTACCACCTGCTCATATAGGCCCCGCCAATAAGCCACCTCCTCACATGCTCTCCGTACCTCCCTCACCAATGCCTCTACAGATGGCCCCTGTCCCTGTGCTCCCTCCAAAACCCTCACTCTTGCCTGCAATTGGGTCAACCTGTCCACGGCCTGATCTCTCTCCTGCAGCACTATAGTCAACTCTAACTCTCGTGCAAATAGTTGCACATCCCTAGCTGCAACCTCCGCCTCCAAATCCTCCACCTGCGCATCTCTAGTTGCAACCTCCACCTCCAAATCCTCCGCCTGTGTCTCGGCTACTGTAAGTCGAGACTGCAAAAGTACTATCAACCGCTCCCGAATATCTCCACTCGCTCCCTCTCCTATATCCACAGGTGCCTCACTTGTAGCTCCCTTTCTAGTCACTCCCTCCCCTATCTCCATAGGTGCCTCTCTAGTGGCTCCCTCCCCTCTGTCCGTCGGTATCTCCCTCTCCATACCTCGGCCACCTAATCTGACTCCGCCTGGCACCAACAACCCCTGAGATATCCGCAGTGGCAATCCGCCTCTCCCTCTTCGCTGGACCCGACCACCTAATTTGCCACCTCCACCACCTCCCCCACCTCCGTCTCCTCCTCCATCTCCACCATTTCCTCTCCCTCCTCCACCTGCTATCGGTCCTTGACCTCCTCCCCTCCTCCATCTCCATCCCCTCTCATCCTCAAAAGTAGGAATCGACTCTGCTGGATCGGATATCCGCAGAATCGGATGAGCTGCCATATACTGTGTATACTCATCTGACACCCCAGCATCCACCACCCTCGACCGTATATCCCATGGCCTCGCCTGAAGCGTTCGTAACTCTGCCAATGCTCGATCATATGGAAGTACTGGCCCCCATGCATATCTCTCTCGCACCACTCTGGCGTACTCCCCTAATCCCCTCGGCAGTCCCTATTGCCGTCCAAACTGCCTCAGAACCCTTCCTGACACCTATCTCTCTATATCATAAGATGTCTGCTCAATTAGGAACCGGGTCATAAATACATACGGCAAGGCCTCTGCATCATCATCCCAGGGCTCACACTCCAGATAAGGTCTCTAGATCACTGCATCAAGATCATCCAACACCCGCTGCCACCACTCTAACTTCCCCAGGTGGGGCTGACTCATCATGCCATTGTACATGAACATATAAGGTTGATCAACAACCCAAAATCTAAGACTCACTGGTCAAGTCACCGGTAAGTGCTCCCATGCCCAAATGTGCAGCAGCGTCATTCCTACTGCCAAGGAGCCTCTCCCACGATACGCTACCTCATGCAGCTCTTGATACATGTGCACTAACACGCACGGTCCCTAGGCAAATCGGGTCCCCTCTGTCATCATCTGCTCTATAGCCTGTCCCCATCCAATGGCCAGACCATGCGAGCGCCTATCAGGACACAATAGCCCTCCCACGATCCCAGATAAAACTGCGGGCAATGGCTCGTACAACATCGCGATCTCCTCCCAAGCTATGGAGCCATCATCAATAAACACATCCTCATCAAGGAATCGCTGCACTGCTAGAGTCCCCCATGCTGTGTCATATGTGACTAGCTCACCCCGAATGAGAATATGAAGGATACGCCACACATCCTCCAATGTCACAGTCATCTCCCCCTGTGCAAGGTGAAATGTGCACGTCTCACTGTGCCAGCACTTTGCTAAAGCTGTAATCAAACCGTGATTCATCTGAATCATGGGCATATGCATCACATCGTACAACCTAGCGGCTGCAATGCAATCAATCTCGGCCTCTGTCAGTCGATCTCGTAACCCCTGTGTCGCTGGATGTCTCTCGCGTAACTGTAACACGTGTAGATCCTCCTGCACACGGACATCAATCAATCATCATCAGTTGTTTTATTTTCAAACTTTCTTAAGTTTAAACCCAGACTATCAATAGATACTTTGATCAAGTATCTTCGGGTCTCAATAGGTAAGCAATCATGGCACACCTAGACTTCAACAGGCATTTATCCTAATGACCTAAGTCTCATCAGGGCTGCTATAGTTCAAAACAACTCTTACTTCACATCCCTTTTTCATCCATCACTGGCATCGGGAGATTTTTTTGTTCACACAAACTGGGGCATCTATTTTCCTCAAACAAAAGCGCGACTTCCTAAACAATAGCGCTAAAACCCTCACCATGGCGCTAAACCCCTAACAAAAGCACTCAATCAACCCTACAAATGTGCTAAATTGCAAAAGCGCTACAAGTCCTATGCAATAACACTACTTAAAGACAAAAGCGCTCAATTGACCCCTCAATAGCGCTAAACAAACAACAACACTTAAACATACACACAATAGTGCTAAAATTTTCAATAATGCTCAAACAACAGCGCAATAGCGCCATTGTGGCACAAAAATGCTAGTTAATTGGACAAAAGCGCCAAAACATAGTTTCAGCGCTATTGTCTTGACTCAACTTGGACTCAACAAAAAACATGACTAAAATGCGTAAAATCAAATTTGCGTACCGCTGGTCCGTAGTCGTCTGGCCGATGGAATCACCGGACTCGCTCGAAACAGTGCTCTGTAATAGGTACCGACATTCTGACTGCTGCTCGCTCCTCTAAAAACGTCACTATCAGAGCTCTGGTTTCACACTGGTTGTGGTAACAAATGATCATGTTTTCACCCCTTTCTCCCCATTTAAACCCTTCGTCGTCACCATAACTTTCCCCCACTCACCGCTGTGGTCCCCGTGAACTTCTCGAGCCTCCCATTTCTCCATTTTACCTTTGATTTTTTCTATTTTTCACCCGCATTGCTAACATCTTCTCTTCTATCACCCCGCCAATTTTCACTCTTTTTTGAGAGATCGCCCGATTTTTCGAAATTTTTCGGCACATCTCTCTAGGGGGCATACCACCCACTAAATTAACATTTATGGGGCATTTCTTCACACTTGTTTTTCTTTCTTTGAAACGACGCGATAAACCGCACCGCCTCAAAGAGGGGCAAATGTAGTCACATAAATTTGTCCATTTTAATTAAATGAATATTTCATATTTATTTGATTAAAAATCCACTAGCCATCAGTTAATTAAATTAATATTTAATTAATTTATCTTCAAAACATTCTCCTATTAATCAAATAAATTATTCAATTTATTTTAATTAATTCATTATACCAAATTCAAATCAATTAAATGAATAAATTCTATTTATTCAATTTAATCCCCTTTCCTCTTTTAAATAAATTAAATTAAACATTTATTTAAATCATTTATCCCCCCCCCACTTGCATTTTCCTACAAATGCAACTTGCACACATTTATTGAAATAAATTAATTTAGTTTAAATAAAATCCTTTTTTCCCTCACCCACCAACTTGCATTCCTAAACCCCCTTCTAGATTCTTCTAAGCCCTTCCTAATTAGCCTAATCCATTCCCTAATTATTTTCACATTCCTAAGCAACTTGGAGTCACTTCTCAAAGACTTCAAAGTCTTTGAAAAACATTTGATGCTTTGTGTGTTCAACAATTTAACCTCCAAAGTCTTCCAAACCACTAATGGCTCTTACATGACCATTTATGGCTCTTACATAACCATTTATGGTTATTTCAACTTGCACTCATGGGTCTCCTCAAGCATTTATTGCTTTGACCATGGTTATCCCTTTTGCCTTTGCACAAGAGTTTATCCATTGGATAAAAGCTTTATTCTTTGAATAAAAAAATTATCCATTCAACTAACCTTGACCTTAACTTCCAAGTTAACCTTCAGGTCATGTCAAGCATTTAATACTTATTCCCTCTCCTCTCAACCTATCTCACATTGACACTTGTCATCCTGGGATTGGGTTGAAAGCCCTCACATGGATCTCAAATCATTCAATCCTGACTCTTGTTGAGATTGCTCAATCTCAACCATCCATTGCTCCATTTTTCCTATAAATAGAGCCCATTTCTTTATAATCCAGATCCTGAAAACTTGTATGCATTTAACCTATAGTGAATTTTAGAGAGCATTTAGCATAAATAACTCATATATTGTCATCTTGGACTAAAATAAATCTTAGTTCTTTTTCATAATATGTTTTATTAGTTTGTTTTACACTTGCATAGCATAAGCTTGAGATCATTTACAATCTTGAATCTCTATAAGCATCCATAATGCAAAAAACTGCTGAGAGCTACACTATTTTGGAACTTGGAGAGGAGAGGAACAAAGGAGAAGGAGCTAAGAACATGTTAAGAGGCATTTGGAGATGCCTTCTTACATTTGTGTCATTTGTTAAATATGTTAGCATGATCTTAGTATCTCTTTTGATATGTCTGCTTAGATTAGTTCTTGGTTGAATAACACTAACTATTTCTTGTGTGTTTTTGTGTGTTATACGATCACAAGTTCCAGTCTAACCCTTGGGTCTTTTTGCAGAGCATTAGAAATTATAGACCAAATGATAGATGGTATAGTTGCTATGCCTAATTGCTTCTTCTCTTTCTCCTTCACTTGTGAGGAGGATTTTAGTAATGGGTATATGCACGAAGTTGTGGTACCAAAAAGGTGCCACACTTAAATTTTTTTTTAAAAAACATATAAGGCGCATGTCTTATAAGGCACACGCACTATAGGGCGCGCACCCTATAGTATGCATGCCTTATAAGGCATGCATTGTAAACTTCATAAAAACCCTGCTCCGCATTTTGGATACATTTTGCATTCCAAACCCACGTTTTGGCATTTTTGGGTGCCATTTTCTTGCACTCTCCCTTTGTAAAAGCTTGAAATTGGTCACTAAAGTTGTCCATCTCTCATCAAAATGTCGCCATGCCATCGAAGAGCTCGAAGAGGTATGTATTTTTATTTTCTTGTTGTCATTTTTTTAATTAATTTGAAGATTAAACTAGGTTTATTGATTTAAATTTATTTTCATTATTAGGAAATGAGATTAGACAAGAAAATGTTGAAAACACTCAATCACATCCTCATGAAGACCATATTGAAGAAGAAGCACATCAATCACCTCCTCATGAAGACCATATTGAAGAAGAAGCACATCAAAAACCTCCTACAATCCCTAGACATCCCATAGGTACACAAGAAAACCTATTAGGTCAAATAGAAAATAGCCAAAAAGAGCTTGAAGGTTTAATCACAAGGCTAAAAGATCCCACTAGAACAAACTCCCATAGGACAAACCTTGCCAGTTCTTTGCAATCTATTGTATCTCACATACAATCTGTGAGTGGGCAAATAAATTTTTGGTCCTGTAAGAAGGAAGAACAAAAACAATTTTATGCTGACAAATTATCATATGCAGTAGTGAAGAAAAAGAAAATTAATAAATTTGACTTGTGTGCTCTTTTTACGGACCCCCGAACGAATCAACCTTTACACCTTGGATGTAGGAGATTCCCTATTCATTGGTGTCATCATGAAGGGATTAAGAATAATTGTTGGGATAGGTGGTGGATGGTATTTGATCAACCCCCATGCAATAATCATGAGGTACCCTAATACTTTTTGAGAAAACTGTACTGTGAGTTTTTCCTTACTGAGATCCCAAACTATTTTGATTTTCTAGATTTCCAATGTAGAGGTGGGGGTTCCTCGCATGATAGAGAGGGTGCACAATGTGATCCAAATCTCCCACCAAGACCCTTGGCCAGACCTATGGTGGAGCATGTTATTACTCCTTCCATTGTGAAGGAGAGTATTGAGGTCAAAACTCTAGACTCGATCAGCTCACTCACTCAGACCCTTATACAATATGCTACGCCTCTAGTAGAGGGTGATGCGAGTGATGATGTTGATTCTTCTAGGCATCAAGTTCCAGCTCATTTTTGTCGATCTTGTGGTTCTCTGTGCACTTATGATCCTAATAGTTCTGAGAATGCACGTGCACGAGCGAAGTTTGCTACAGAGAACATTGTCATGACAGAATCCTTGTTGAACGAAACATTTGGCATTGATACCCAGGTGAATTTCATTACAAGTTCATTTCATTCTTTTTTTTAAATCTTATATGTAAATTTGAGAATATATCTAAATTAGTAAATTATTATGATAAAAAATTAGGGTCAAAGTGTTCACAATACTAGCAACATTCCTGCAACACCCTTTTTCACTACTTCATTGACTCCACAGGTATACAACGAGTGCAAAAATATAATTATTATATGTAGATAGTTGAACCTTATGTGAATAATTTTCTAATTACTCATTTTGGATGTCAAATAGTTTGATGCTAGAGCTTCAACATCAACACCTCGTAGTGTATTTCATCAACAATCTTTCACCCAAGTAAACAATTTATCTTTAATGTTGTTATTAAATAATATAGATAGTTTTGGCGATTAATCAATATACTTTGTTTAATTTTCAGATGTTGACATCAGAGACTCCTCCTACTGTCCATGCGTCAATGGAGTGCGGTGTTGCTCCAGCAGTAGCAAGTTCAACTGCTTTAACAGAAGTATGAGACATATTTGTAAATTTAGAAAATTTAGCATTACATTTGTTATCTTAATAATATGTTATTGAAAATTTTAACAATACTTGTATTTAGTTTAATTTATATTGTGATTCTTATAGGAGGGGCTTGTCACTCCAAATCATGAACATGCACCTGTTGTGGATGAACATCATGATTATTTGTATGCGGTAAGTGACTATTCTATTATATGTCATTCTAAAATTCAATTTTTGTATATGCTAATATCATTCTTTTCATTGTATCAGGTGGAGTTACAAAAATGTCTGGAGAGGAGGTCAAGTGGACGTACTTGAAAGACACTTGCATCATATACATCTCCATCCCCTTGACAGACAAAGATATCTCGTGATCTGTTTCCTTCCCCTAGAGGGAAATGAATAGAATAGAGTCCTATGTTGTATGCCTATATGGCAATTTTAAACATATGTTTTGTATTACGAATATGTGACATTCTATTGCCATATGGCTTTTGGCAAGCTCCTATTTGACTTTATTGGATACCATGTTGTATGCCTATATGGCAAATTTGAACATATGTTTTGTATTACAAATATGTGACATTCTATGTCCATATGGCTTTTGGCAAGCCCCTATTTGACTTTATTGGATATCATGTTGTATGCCTTTATAGCAATTTTGAACATATGTTTTGTTTTATGAATATGTGAAACCTTAAGTCCATATGGCTTTTGGCAAGCCTATTTGTTTGTATTGGATATATTTGATAGTTTTAACGGTATACAATGTTGCATGGATTGTAGCTTTTTGGTTAATTCAAATCATTTATCATGGTTATCCATAATTGCAGTACAAATGATTAGATGAATAATTGCACAAAGTATTGTTACTTAAGCTTTGAACCTAAATATGTGTTTGTAATCCAAGACACAAGCCACCTCGATGCGTATGAGCTGACGGTTTGGTGCCACAACACGACCCCGCAGGATTGGATGGATCGTTCTTATGATTAACGAGCGCCGAGAAACGCGATGTTGAATATTGACAACTTTGAGCCATTTGAGCACTTGGGCGATTTCGCTGCTAGGGTGTGGCCCGCAACGATCGGGCGAGTTGGAGAGAAAAAAGAAGGCATTCCTAGCGTAAACTCGACCACCCTGATGCATACACGTTGACGATTTGGTGCTGCGACGAGCGGATTGAAATATGGGGCATTGTGCAACTTTTCATTGAACTCATCTGACGCTTTTTGTCGCAACCGAGAAAGAGTCACCATGAGCAACTGGATCCGAGTCTATCAAAACCGAGAGAGGATTTTTTATAGTGCCATAACACAACCCTGCAGGATCAAATAGATCATTCTTATGATTAACAGGCGCGGAGAAACGCGATGCCGAATATTGACAACTTTGAGCAGTTTGAGCACTTGGGCGATTTCACTGCTAGGGTGTGTCCGACAACGATTGGGCGAGTTGGAGAGAAAAAAGAAGGAATTACTAGCATAAAACCAGCCACCCTGATGCGTACGAGCTGACGGTTCGGTGCCGCGACGAGTGGATTGAAAGATGGGGCATTGTGCAACTTTTCATTGAACTCATCTAACGCTTTTTATCACAAACGAGAAAGAGTCGCCACGAGCAACTGGATCTGAGTCTACAGAAACTGAGAGAGGATTTTTTAGAGTGCCATAACATGACCCCACAGGATTAGACAAATCGTTCTTACATGTCACTAACATCGAGAAAAACCATGCCAAATTTTGACAATTTTTTACACTTTGAGTGAATGACAACAAATGAGCATTTTTTACATCTTTTACCATATTAGCAGGGTATACTTGACGAAATGATCCCATGTGATCTGCAATGGTCCAAAATGACATTATTTACATAAAATCACACAAAACAAGACAAAAACACAATTTTTTATATTACAATTCCTCGAGTAGTCAAAAATACAAGTCATGTACATATATCCAAATAAGATTGAACTAATAATTTTTTACATTTACATTTAATCCAATGAATCATCTGGATCTACTCTACTCTTTATCGTGTCTAGTATGGCCTCATGGTCAGACTCACGAACCTTCCATAGGTTCTTGTTTAGTGGTCTACCCCCATATCTAATCAAATGAACATTTGAAGCTACAACAAGGTTAGAATAATGAAGAATCTTCCTATGTGTCTCGAAGTCCTTGAACAACCACAAGTTAGACTTCTTCACTGGGTACCTTCTAAGCCATGTACTAGTAACAACTACTAATCCTGTGGGGTACTCAATATTTTCTCCATCTACCACAGGGTGATCCGATTTCTTTTTTGCGTCCACACGATGACATAGGTAATAATCTGTTCCTTCTTCATTGTCTTCAGCTGCAATTACTGCATAAACATGTCTTTCTTATGGATAGTCCATGAACCTGCATTAGAGCTTTTGAAAGAGTATAGCTCACTTGATCCTGTCAATGTACAACAATCTTCTAATTTTGCAATGTTATTATCATCTACCAACCAAAAAAATCCGTGAATTGAAGACTTACCTTGATTACCTGGACCAATTGTACCATTGCACCATTGAACAATTGATTTTGCATCTTTCAAGTTTGTATTCCCTTTGTACTTTAACTCTTCTCATGCTAAAGCTCTTTTAATACATGCTCTGCACCATCATGCTCCCCTTTTCCATGCCCAGCCTCAGAGAAATTCCACATATGTTGAATAGCAGTCAACTTATGCATCCTACTCAACCAATAAAACATCTGAGAGTTCTTAAATTGCGATGCACAATTATCTGACCATATGATATGTTGACAGAATGATATGCCTCGAGTAGCCAAATCATTGTAGAATATCTGAAAACAACCTTGCACAAACTCTATAGAGTGTGAGCAATCATCAATTATGTAAAAATGATACTCCCTCAATATCTTCCAATCCTCTTCCATACTATCATGTGCATGAATGAATGCTATATGCACAAATATGGCAATTTGTGTGGAGTTGTAATATTGTGATTGCACCTCGTTCTGCAGTTGTAGTGTGTATTTCTCTGCAAAGTCAACAATTGAAATGATTGTATGAAGTGGAAATGTGTCCTTGCATACCTTAAATTGTGAGTCCAACCAACGAGCTCGATGGTTATGCCTTGCATACTCATACACTATATTCTCATGAAAGATGCCCATAAACTGATACACTGGAATCTTCTCACTAACCAATTCACACCTTTTTGCTTCTTTTCCATCTTTTAGCATGTAAGCCACTGTCTTATATTTTCCAAATTCTACTAATTCATTACCAATTTCTTGTCCAATATCCATATGTTGACAAATTTGTAAATGTCGCAATCCACCACAATTAACACATGTGCCATCCAAGCAACACTTATTGTAATGTACTTGACCATCTACTCTTTCACATAAGATGCTAGATATGAATTCCCTTGAAGATGTCAGTGGACCATTTATGTTGCATTCCTACAAAACATTGTTAGCATGCAAATCTATACATATGCGTTGATAAACATCATAATGGTTAGAAAATTTAATATGTACTCTACAACAACAAGTTGTGCATGTGTGATTTATTTTGACCTAAAAAGGCTTTACCATTTCAAAGAATCTTTGACTAATTTTTATTTGAGGATACATACATTGAAACTTGGCAAAAAATTGTGTTTGAGTCATATCCAAAAAATGTTTCGGATGTGGATCATGGATTTTACTACTAATCCTCCTTCTTACAACATCTCTTTGATTTGGAGAGACCCTTGTGTTATTCTTCCAAAAATCTTCAATTAGGGATCTCAAGGCTTCAACAATTACTTTATCTTTCCATGGTAATCTACCAGAAAATGCCCATAACTCATTGTTATATGGATCCTCCGCTCTTTGTCACCTTCCCAAAGCTCTCATTAGAGTTTGTCTACTTATCTTCAATTGTTTACTTGTCTTTCTAATGAGGCGAGCTTTCTTAGTTTGAGTGCTTACAATTGTTGATGTAATGACACGTCGTGTGGAATTACCATCTTTTGTGCGTGAGTTAGAACCAACAGTATCATATGCATTCATCAAATTCTTCACAATAGATTTGTCGCTTGATTCAATTGATGTTCTTAGCCCAAGAATCTTCATTATAGGCCTAAATTTCAGATTTCTCATCATTTCAACAAATAGTTGACATCTTCCGGTCTCATTTAAAGGCTCAAAAAATATTTTCCATATCTAGTTAGCATGTCTTTGACAAGTATGCTTCGAAATCTTGTCAACCATTGGTTTCAAAACATTGGCATCAATATCAATCAAATACTTAGGCTTTCTATGCAAAAATCTAGGAGGTGTTCTCAAACTTTGAGTTACCTCAAGATTAGGAATGTCAACAACATTAGGGATAGGTGGCATACCTTCAACCGGAGATGAAAATGATGACATACCTTGAAATTGAGGTGTACAAGATGGTGTAGCTCCAATAATTGATGTCAGTCGTGAAGTACTTGCAACGTCAAATGTCATAGAGGGAGTGAATTCAATATGAGATGTTGTAGACACCAAAGGTGTGCCAATAAGAGATGGTGTGCCTTCAACTTGAGATATAAGAGATGGGGTGCCTTCAACTTGAATTGTGGTAGAAATGCTCTCAACCTCGGGATTCAATTGTCTCATTGCACGAAGGTTTTGCATCTATTGCCTTTGTGTGGCCAATTTTGTCTCTCTCTTAGATTGGATGGATATTTCATGTTCCTCTTCAATTGGCACCTCTTCTTCTATGGTATTCAATTTCCTTTGTTCACGAAGTTGCTTCATTCCTTCTCTTTTTTTTGCATTCTTAGCTTCACGCTCTTCCGGTGTTACATTTTTTGGTCGTTTCCTCGGCATGATGATGATTTCTACATGTACATGCACATAAAAGGGAATAAAGTGAAATTATGCATCTATGACTGTCCTAATTATGCATATGTTAAAGTGGATATATGAAATTGAAATTATTTCATGTATTCCTTTTCTAAATTATTTCATTTGATCTTAAAAAGGATGTATAAAATTGCAAATTTTGTTTTAAACCACTTAACAAATAATTTTCTTATGCAACTTCCTTCAAATGCATTGTTAAATCTAATGTAAATCTAATAGGATTATAATCAATTTTGACTCACACTTTTATTCTAACATTTAAACAAAATAACACTTAATAAGTATTTGAATTCTAAAAACAAGAAAATATTACCTCAATTATTCAAATTTGATAAAAAAAACTATGTTCTTCCTCTTTGACGTTGCCAAATGAAAAAAAAGGTGGTGGAGAGCTAATGGAATGTATAAAATAACCTTGCATAAAATGTCAACACCATGCAAAAAGCATTTTTTTGTCTGATCATGTGTAGAAAAAAGACAAAATGAGAGAATGTGGGCTTGGATCATAGGTCAAGGGTCCCATATAACCATTTTTTAGTGCAGCTCATTTGGCTAGCGCCAAACGACTTCCATTGAAATTTTTTACCTTTGATAAATTTCTACTCTCTACCCTATAACCTTTTTTTTGTGAAGCTCATTTGGCTAGCGCCAAATATGGCGCTAACCAAATGACTTCCATTGAAATTTTTTAACCTTTGATAAATTTCTACTCTATACCCTAAAGTTTGATAGCCACGACCATAAAAATTAAACCATATGACTCTTTAGGACATAATATGGTGTTGTTATGGGTCGTATGGACACCCAAGGGGTCATATGGTGTCCTATAGGGCCATAGGGCACCATATGACCCCTTAGGTGTCGTTATGGGTCGTATGGTGTCGTAAGGGGTCATATGGTGTCCTATGACCCCTTAGGACACCATATGACCCCCTAGGACACAATACAGTGTCCTAGGGGGTCATATGGTGTCCTAAGGGGTCATATGGTGTCCTATGACCCCTTAGGACACAATATGGTGTCGTTATGGGTCGTATGGTGTCCTTAGGGGTCATATGGTGTCCTGTGACCCCTTAGGACACCATATGACCCCCTCGGACACAATACGGTGTCCTAGGGGGTCATATGGTGTCTTAAGGGGTCATATGGTGTCCTATGACCCCGTAGGACACAATACAGTGTCGTTATGGGTCGTATGGTGTCCTAAGGGGTCATATGGTGTCCCATGACACCTTAGGACACCATATGAACCCTTAGGACACAATATGGTGTCGTTATGGGTTGTATGGTGTCCTATGATCCCTTAGGACACCATATGACCCCTTAGGATAGAATACAGTGTTGTCATGGGTCGTATGGTGTCCTAAGGGGTCATATGGTGTCCTATGACCCCTTAGGACACCATATGACCCCTTAGGACACAATATGGTGTCGTTATGGGTCGTACGGTGTCCTAAGGGGTCATATGGTGTCATATGACCCCTTAAGACACCATATGACCCCTAGGACACAATATGGTGTCCTAGGGGGTCATATGGTGTCCTAAGGGGTCATATGGTGTCCACATAAAAAGGCCTAAAAGCATACATACCCATAAAAATAAGAAAATTAAGAAAATATAACACACACACACATACACATGCAATTATATCACTATATATATGTATTAAAAAATATATAGACTAAAAATGACAACAATGATGAAAAATAAATATGAAAAGCAAAAACACAAAACCTATAAGCATGCAAATAAGTATACCTATATATGTGTGTGTGTGTGTGTGTGGATGTGCGGGGTGAGAAGCAACACAAAGAGCGAAAGAAAACCAAAAAATATGGAAGGAAGACACCATTGGCGATGATTATATAAGGAAAATATAAATATTGAGAACAAAGAAACAAAAGAAAAGGGCAAAGAGCAGAGGAAAGAAGGATGGTGTCCTAAGGGGTCATAGGACACCATATGACCCCTTAGGACAACATACGACCCATAACGACATTGTATTGTGTCCTAGGGGGTCATATGGTGTCCTATGACCCCTTAGGACACCATATGACCCCCTAGGACACAATACGGTGTCGTTATGGGTCGTATGTTGTCCTAATGGGTCATATGGTGTCCTATGACCCCTTAGGACACCATATGACCCCTTGGGACACAATATGGTGTCTTTATGGGTCATATGGACACCTAAGGGGTCATATGGTGTCATATGGGGCCATAGGACACCATATGACCCCTTAGGTGTCGTTATGGGTCGTATGGTGTCGTAAGGGGTCATATGGTGTCCTATGAGCCCTAGGACACAATACGGTGTCGTTATAGGTCGTATGGTGTCGTAAGGGGTCATATGGTGTCCTATGACCCCTAGGACACCATATGACCCCCTAGGACACAAGACGGTGTCATTATGGGTCGTATGGTGTCGTAAGGGTTCTTATAGTGTCCTATGACCCCTTAGGACATCATATGACCCCTTAGGTGTCGTTATGGGTCGTATACTATCCTAAGGGGTCATATGGTGACCTATGACCCCTTAGGACACCATATGACCCCTTAGGACACAATATGGTGTCTTTATGGGTCGTATGGACATCTAAGGGGTCATATGGTGTCCTATGGGGCCATAGGACACCATATGACCCCTTAGGTGTCGCTATGGGTCGTATGGTGTCGTAAGGGGTCATATGGTGTCCTATGACCCCTAGGACACCATATGACCCCCTAAGACACAATGTGGTGTCGTTATGCGTCGTATGGTGTCGTAAGGGGTCATATGGTGTCCTATGACCCCTTACAACACCATATGACCCCCTAGGACACAATACGGTGTAGTTATGGGTCATATGGTGTCGTAAGGGGTCATATGGTGTCCTATGACCCCTTAGGACATCATATGACACCTTAGGACACAATACGGTGTCATTATGGGTCGTATGGTGTCGTAAGGGGTCATATGGTGTCCTATGACCCCTTAGCACACCATATGACCCCTTAGGACAATATATGGTGTCATTATGGGCCATATGGTGTCCTAGGGGGTCATATGGTGTCCTATGACCCCTTAGGACACCTTATGACCCCCTAGGACACAATACAGTGTCCTAGTGGGCCATATACACAATATGGTGTCGCTATGGGTCGTATGGTGTCCTAAGGGGTCATATGGTGTCCTATGACCCCTTAGGACACAATATGGTGTCATTATGGGTTGTATGGTGTCCTAAGGGGTCATATGGTGTCCTATGACCCCTTAGGACACAATACGGTTTCGTTATGGATTGTATGGTGTCCTAAGGAGTCATATGGTGTCCTACGACCCCTTAGGACACCATATGACACCTTAGGACACAATATGGTGTTGTTATGGGTTGTATGGTGTCCCAAGCGGTCATATGGTGTCCTATGACCCCTTACGACACCATATGACCCCCTAGGACACAATACGGTGTGCTAGGGGGTCATATGGCATCCTAAGGGGTCATATGGTGTCCTATGACCCCTTAGGACACCATATGACCCCGCAGGACACAATATGGTGTCGTTGTGGGTTGTATGGTGTCCTAAGGGGTCATATGGTGTCCAATGACCCCTTAGGACACCATATTACCCCTTAGGACACAATATGGTGTCTTTATGGGTCGTATGGATACCTAAGGGGTCATATGATGTCCTATGGGGCCATAGGACACCATATGACCCCTTAGGTGTCGTTATGGGTCGTATGGTGTCGTAAGGGGTCATATGGTGTCCTATGACCCCTAGGACACCTTATGACCCCCCAGGACACAATACGGTGTCGTTATAGGTCATATGGTGTCGTAAGGGGTCATATGGTGTCCTATGACCCCTAGGACACCATATGACCCCCTAGGACACAATACGGTGTCGTTATGGGTCGTATGGTGTCGTAAGGGTTCTTATAGTGTCGTATGACCCCTTAGGACACCATATGACCCCTTACGTGTCGTTATGGGTCATATGCTATCCTAAGGGGTCATATGGTGACCTATGACCCCTTAGGACACCATATGCCCCTTAGGACACAATATGGTGTCTTTATGGGTTGTATGGACATCTAAGGGGTCATATGGTGTCCTATGGGGCCATAGGACACCATATGACCCCTTAGGTGTCGCTATGGGTCGTATGGTGTCGTAAGGGGTCAAATGGTTTCCTATGACCCCTAGGACACCATATGACCCCCTAAGACACAATGTGGTGTCCTTATGCGTCGTATGGTGTCGTAAGGGGTCATATGGTGTCCTATGACCCCTTACGACACCATATGACCCCCTAGCACACAATACAGTGTAGTTATGGGTCGTATGGTGTCGTAAGGGGTCATATGGTGTCCTATGACCCCTTAGGACATCATATGACCCCTTAGGACATAATACAGTGTCGTTATGGGTCGTATGGTGTCGTAAGGGGTCATATGGTGTCCTATGACCCCTTAGGACACCATATGACCCCTTAGGATAATATATGGTGTCGTTATGGGCCATATGGTGTCCTAAGGGGTCATATGGTGTCCTATGACCCCTTAGGACACCTTATGACCCCCTAGGACACAATACAGTGTCCTAGTGGGTCATATACACAATATGGTGTCGCTATGGGTCGTATGGTGTCCTAAGGGGTCATATGGTGTCCTATGACCCCTTAGGACACCATATGACCCCTTAGGACACAATATGGTGTCATTATGGGTTGTATGGTGTCCTAAGGGGTCATATGGTGTCCTATGACCCCTTAGGACACAATATGACCCCTTAGGACACAATACGGTGTCGTTATGGATTGTATGGTGTCCTAAAGGGTCATATGGTGTCCTATGACCCCTTAGGACACCATATGACCCCTTAGGACGCCATATGACCCCCTAGCACACCGTATTGTGTCCTAGGGGGGTCATATGGTGTTGTAAGGGGTCATAGGACACCATATGACCCCTTGGGACACCATATGACCAATAACAACACCATATTGTGTCCTAAGGTGTCATATGGTGTCCTAAGGGGTCATAGGACACCATATGACCCCTTAGGACACCATACAATCCATAACGACACCGTATTGTGTCCTAAGGGGTCATATTGTGTCCTAAGGGGTCATAGGACACCATATGACCCCTTAGGACACCATACAACCCATAATGACACCATATTGTGTCCTAAGGGGTCATAAGGTGTCCTAAGGGGTCATAATGACACCATACGACCCATAGCGACACCATATTGTGTATATGACCCACTAGGACACTGTATTGTGTCCTAGGGGGTCATAAGGTGTCCTAAGGGGTCATAGGACACCATATGACCCCTTAGGACACCATATGGCCCATAACGACACCATATATTGTCCTAAGGGGTCATATGGTGTCCTAAGGGGTCATAGGACACCATATGACCCCTTAGGACAATATATGGTGTCGTTATGGGCCATATGGTGTCCTAAGGGGTCATATGGTGTCTTATGACCCCTTAGGACACCTTATGACCCCCTAGGACACAATATAGTGTCCTAGTGGGTCATATACACAATATGGTGGCGCTATGGGTCGTATGGTGTCCTAAGGGGTCATATGGTGTCCTATGACCCCTTAGGACACCATATGACCCCTTAGGAGACAATATGGTGTCATTATGGGTTGTATGGTGTCCTAAGGGGTCATATGGTGTCCTATGACCCCTTAGGACACAATACGGTGTTGTTATGGATTGTATGGTGTCCTAAGGGGTCATATGGTGTCCTATGACCCCTTAGGACACCATATGACCCCTTAGGACACCATATGACCCCTTAGGACAAAATACAATGTCTTTATGGGTTGTATGGTGTCGTAAGGGGTCATATGGTGTCCTATGACCCCTTAGGACACCATATGACCCCTAAGGACACAATAGGTGTCGTTATGGGTCGTATGGTGTCCTAAGGGGTCATATGGTGTCCTATGACCCCTTCAGACACCATATGACCCCCTAGGACACAATACGGTGTCCTAGGGGGTCATATGGTGTCCTAAGGGGTCATATGGATGACCTTGTAGGACACAATACAGTGTCGTTATGAGTCGTATGGTGTCTTTATGGGTCGTATTGACATCTAAGGGTTGATATGGTGTCTTATGGGGCCATAGGACACCATATGACCCCTTAGGTGCCGTTATGGGTCGTATGGTGTCGTAAGGGGTCATATGGTGTCCTATGACCCCTAGGACACCATATGACCCCCTAGGACACAATACGGTGTCGTTATGGGTCGTATGGTGTCATAAGGGGCCATATGTTGTCCTATGACCCTTAGGACACCATATGACCACCTAAGAAACAATACAGTGTCATTATGGGTCATATGGTGTCGTAAGGTTTGTTATAGTGTCCTATGACCCCTTAGGACACCATATGACCCCTTAGGACATAATACAGTGTCATTATGGGTCATATGGTGTTGTAAGGGGTCATATGGTGTTCTATGACCCCTTAGGACACCATATGACCCGTTAGGACACAATAGGTGTCGTTATGGGTCGTATGGTGTCCTAAGGGGTCATATGGATGACACTATAGGACACAATACAGTGTTGTTATGGGTCGTATGGTGTCCTAAGGGTTCATATGGTGTCCTATGACCCCTCAGGACACCATATGACCCCTTAGGACACCACATGACCCTGTAGGAAACAATACAGTGTCGTTATGGGTCGTATGTTGTCCTAAGGGGTCATATGGCGTCCTATGGGGCCATAGGACACCATATGACCCCTTAGGTGTCGTTATGTGTCGTATGGTGTCGTAAGGGGTCATATGGTGTCCTATGACCCATAGGACACCATATGACCCCCTAGGACACAATACGGTGTCGTTATGGGTCGTATGGTGTTGTAAGGGGTAATATGGTGTCCTATAACCCCTAGGACACCATATGACCCCCTAGGACACAATACGGTGTCGTTATGGGTCGTATGGTGTCGTAAGGGTTCTTGTAGTGTCCTGTGACCCCTTAGGACACCATATGACCCCTTAGGACACCATATGACCCCTTAGGACAAAATAGGGTGTTGTTATGGGTCGTATGGTGTTGTAAGGGGTCATATGGTGTCCTATGACCCCTTACGCCAACATATGACCCCTTAGGACACAATAGGTTTCATTATGGGTTGTATGGTGTCCTAAGGGGTCATATGGTGTCCTATGACCCCTTAGGACACCATATGACCCCCTAGGAAACAATACAGTGTCCTAAGGGGTCATAGGGTGTCCTAAGGGGTCATATGGATGACCCCGTAGGACACAATACGGTGTCGTTATGGGTCACATGGTGTCCAAATGGGTCATATGGTGTCCTATGACCCCTTAGGACACCATATGACCCCGTAGGACACAATACCTTGTTGTTATGGGTCGTATGTTGTCCTAAGGGGTCATATGGTGTCCTATGACCCCTTAGAACAACATATGACCCCTTAGGACACAATATTGTGTCTTTATGGGTTGTATGGACACCCAAGGGGTCATATTATGTCCTATGGGGCCATAGGACACCATATGACCCCTTAGGTGTCGTTATGGGTCGTATGGTGTCGTAAGGGGTCATATGGTGTCCTATGAGCCCTAGGACACCATATGACCCCCTAGGACACAATACAGTGATGTTATGGGTCGTATGGTGTCATAAGGGGTCATATGATGTCCTATGACCCCTAGGACACCATATGACCCCCTAGGAAACAATACGGTGTCGTTATGGGTCGTATGGTGACGTAAGGGTTCTTATAGTGTCCTATGACCCCTTAGGACTCCATATGACCCCTTAGGACACAATACGGTGTCGTTATGGGTCGTATGGTGTCGTAAGGTGTCATATGGTGTCCTATGACCCCTTACGATACAATACGGTGTCGTTATGGGTTGTATGGTATCGTAAGGGGTCATATGGTGTCCTATGACCCTTTAGGACACCATATGATCCCTTAGGACACAATAGGTGTCGTTATGGGTCATATGGTGTCCTAAGGGGTCATATGGTGTCCTATGACCCCTTAGGAAACCATATGACACCCTAGGACACAATACGGTGTCCTAGTAGGTGATATAGTGTCCTAAGGGGTCATATGCATGACCCCATAGGACACAATACGGTGTTGTTATGGGTCATATGGTGTCCTAAGGGGTCATATGGTGTCCTATGACCCCTTAGGACACCATATGACCCATAATGACACAATACGGTGTCGTTATGGGTCGTATGGTATCCTAAGGGGTCATATGGTGTCCTATCACCCCTTAGGATACCTTATGACCCTATAGGGCACAATAAAGTGTCGTTATGGGTCGTATGGTGTCCTAAGGTGTCATATGGTGTCCTATGACCCCTTAGGACACCATATGACCCCTTAGGACACAATATGGTGTCGTTATGGGTCGTACGGTGTGCTAAGGTGTCATATGGTGTCCTATGACCCCTTAGGACAACATATGACCCCTTAGGACACAATATGGTGTCGTTATGGGTTGTACGGTGTCCCAAGGGGTCATATGGTGTCCTATGACCTCTTAGGACATGATATGACCCCCTAGGACACAATACAATGTCAGAGGGGGTCATATGGTGTCCTAAAGGGTCATATGGTGTCCTATGACCCCTTAGGACACTATATGACCCCGTAGGACACAATACGGTGTCATTCTGGGTCGTATGGTGTCCTAAGGGGTCATATGGTGTCCTATGACCCCTTAGGACACCATATGGCCCCTTAGGACACAATATGGTGTCTTTTTGGGTCGTATGGACACCTAAGGGGCCATATGGTGTCCTATGGGGCCATAGGACACCATATGACCCCTTAGGTGTCGTTATAGGTCGTATAGTGTCGTAAGGGGTCATATGGTGTCCTATGATGCCTTAGGACACCATATGACCCCTTAGGAAACAATATGGTATTGTTATGGGTCGTATGGTGTCGTAAGGGGTCATATGCTGTCCTATGACCCCTTAGGACACCATATGACCCCCTACAACACAATACGGTGTCCTAGGGGGTCATATGGTGTCCTATGACCCCTTAGGACACCATATGACCCCGTAGGACACAATACAATGTCGTTATGTGTCGTATGTTGTCCTAAGGGGTCATATGGTGACCTATGACCCCTTAGGACACCATATGACCCCTTAGGATATAATATGTTGTCTTTATGGGTCGTATGGACACCTAAGAGGTCATATGGTGTCCTATGGGGCCATAAGACACCATATGACCGCTTAGGTGTCGTTATGGGTCGTATGGTGTCGTAAGGGGTCATATGGTGTCCTATGACCCCCAGGACACCATATGACCCCCTAGGACACAATACGGTGTCGTTATGGGTCGTATGGTGTCGTAAGGGGTCATATGGTGTCCTATGACCCCTTACGACACCATATGACCCCTAGGACACAATACGGTGTCATTATGGGTCGTATGGTATCGTAAGGGCTCATATGGTGTCGTATGACCCCTTAGGATACCATAGGACACAATACGATGTCGTTATGGGTTGTATGGTGTCGTAAAGGGTCATATGGTGTCCTATGACCTCTTAGGACACCATATGACCCCTTACGACAATATATGGTGTCGTTATGGGTCGTATGGTGTCCTAAGGGGTCATTTGGTGTCCTATGACCCCTTAGGACACCATATGACCCCCTATGACACAATATGGTGTCATAGGGGGTCATATGGTGTCCTAAGGGGTCATATGGTGTCCTCTGACCCCTTAGGACACCATATGACCCTGTAGGATACAATACAGTGTTGTTATGGGTCGTATGGTGTCTTAAGGGGTCATATGGTGTCCTATGACCCCTTAGGACACAATATGGTGTCATTATGGGTCGTATGGTGTCCTAAGGGGTCATATGGTGTCCTATGACCCCTTAGGACACAATACGGTGTTGTTATGGGTCGTATGGTGTCCTAAGGGGTTATATGGTGTCCTATGACCCCTTAGGACACCATAGGACCCCTTAGGACACAATATGGTGTCGTTATGGGTCGTATGGTGTCCCAAGGGGTCAAATAGTGTCCTATGACCCCTTAGGACACCATATGACCCCCTAAGAAAAAATACGGTGTCGTAGGGGGTCATATGGTGTCCTAAGGGGTCATTTGGTGTCCTATGACCCCTTAGGACACCATATGACCCCGTAGGACACAATATAGTGTCGTTATGGGTTGTATGGTGTCCTAAGGGGTCATATGGTGTCCTATGACCCCTTAGGACACCATATGACCCCTTAGGACATAATTAGGTGTCTTTATGGGTCGTATGGACACCTAAGGGGTCATATGGTGTCCTATGGGGCCGTAGGACACCATATGACCCCTTAGGTGTTGTTATGGGTCGCATGGTGTCGTAAGTGGTCATATGGTGTCCTATGACCCCTAGGACACAATATGACCCCCTAGGACATAATACAGTGTCGTTATGGGTCTATGGTGTCCTAAGGGGTCATATGGTGTCTTATGACCCCTTAGGAAACCATACGATCCATAACGACACCGTATGGACACCTAAGGGGTCATATGGTGTGCTATGTGGCCATAGGACACCATATGACCCCGTATGTCTCGTTATGGGTAGTATGGTGTCATAAGGGGTCATATGACTCCTTAGGACACCATATGACGCCCTAGGACACAATACAGTGTCGTATGGGTCGTATGGTGTTGTAAGGGGTCATATGGTGTCCTATGACCCCTAGGACACCATATGACCCCTAGGACACAATACGGTGTCATTATGGGTCGTATGGTGTCGTAAGGGTTCTTATGGTGTCCTATGACCCCTTAGGACACCATATGACCCCTTAGGACACAATACGGTGTCGTTATGGGTCGTATGGTGTCCTAATGGGTCATATGGTGTCCTATGACCCCTTAGGACACCATATGACCCCTTAGGATACAATATGGTGTCTTTATGGGTCGTATGGACACCTAAGGGGTCATATGGTGTCCTATGGGGCCATAGGACACCATATGACCCCTTATGTGTCGTTATGGGTTGTATGGTGTTGTAAGGGGTCATATGGTGTCCTATGACCCCTAGGACACCATATGACCCCCTAGGACACAATACAATGTTGTTATGGGTCGTATGGTGTCGTAATGGGTCATATGGTGTCCTATGACCCCTAGGATACCATATGACCCCCTAGGACACAATACGGTGTCGTTATGGGTCGTATGGTGTCGTAAGGGTTCTTATAGTGTCCTATGACCCCTTAGGACACAATACAGTGTCGTTATGGGTCATATGGTGTCGTAAGGGGTCATATGGTGTCCTATGATCCCTTAGGACACCATATGACCCCTTAGGAAACAATATGGTGTCATTATGGGTCGTATAGTGTCCTAAGGGGTCATATGGTGTCCTATGACCCTTTAGGACACCATATGACCCCCTAGGGCACAATACGGTGTCCTAGGTGGTCATATGGTGTCCTAAGGGGTGATATGGTGTCCTATGACCCCTTAGGACACCATATGACCCCGTAGGACACAATACGATGTCGTTATGGGTCATATGGTGTCGTAAGGGGTCATATGGTGTCCTATGACCCCCTAGGACACCATATGACCCCCTAGGACACAATACGGTGTCATTATGGGTCGTATGGTGTCCTAAGGGGTCATATGGTGTCTTATGACCCCTTAGGACACACTATGGTGTCGTTATGGGTTGTATGGTGTCCTAAGGGGTCATATGGTGTCCTATGATCTCTTAGGACACCATATGACCCCTTAGGACACAATATGGTGTCTTTATGGGTCGTATGGACACCTAAGGGGTCATATGTTGTCCTATGGGGCCATAGGACATCATATGACCTCTTAGGTTTCGTTATGGGTCGTATGGACACCTAAGGGGTCATATGGTGTCCTATGGGGCCATAGGACATCATATGACCTCTTAGGTTTCGTTATGGGTCGTATGGTAAGCTATGGTGTCGTTATGGGTCGTATGGTAACCTAAGAGTCATATGGTGTCCTATGACCCCTTAGGACACCATATGACCCCTTAGGTGTCGTTAGGGGTCATTTTGTGTCCTAAAGGGTCATATGGTGTCCTATGACCCCTTAGGACCTAGAGAGAGGAGGGAGTGAGGAAAAAACTGAGGGAAAGAGGTGAGAGCTAGGGAGGGGAGGGACAAAGAAGAGTTTGTATCTATTCCAGATTTTGCTCATGCCAAATAGGGAGAGTGGAAAATGTGTACATAGAAACCCCCATCTCACCTCTCCCTTCTTTATCTCCCTTCCCTCGTAGTTCCATCTCTCTCTATGAACTAGATCTCATATTCTCTCTCTCCCCTTACCTCTTCTCGGGCTCTTCATTCTTATAGATACATACTGTATATGGTGAAAATGGATAACAATAATAACAATATTGAAAGACTAAAATGGATTCAACCACTAAACCCTAGCCTAACAATGAACAAAGATCCACCATAACATATGAAGATTACCTAAGACAATGCAAATAACTCAAAATCACAAAGATTATACCATCACATGTCCACTAGGGTTTTGATCTCCATTCTTCCTATCTCCATTGATCTTGCTTGATATATTTGCTCTCAGATTTTTGTATGCACAAGAGCTCAACAAAGAACGGAATGTGGTTGCAAGTAGAATTGTAGTCTAGTCAATTGATCAAGTAGTTAGGCATGTCTCATTCGGGATTAGGGTTTGACAATGAAGAAAGCATCTCCTTAAATAGAAGACACAATATGAAATGGAGGGTTAAGATTGAGAGGTGTAAAAAGAGAGGTCGGCTAGGATTAGAGGGTAGGTATAAGAAATACCAAAATAATGAAAGAGGTAGGTAGTGTAGGAAATAAGAGATGAATGAAATGTGTCATGTGTAGAAAAAGATAATGAATTAATTAAATAAATAAAGATTTATTTAATTAATAGAAGAAGTAGGATAATTAAATAAATAAGATATTTATTTAATTTAGGAAAGGGATAATTTAAATAAATAAATGTATTTATTTAAATGAGAAATAAGGCTAGAAGAGGATAAATGAATTAATTAAATAAATAAAGATTTATTTAATTAATAGAAGAATTAGGCTTAGATAATTAAATAAATAAAATATTTATTTAATTAGACATGACAATTTTGAGTGTCTACATTTTGCCCCTCTTTGAGACAATGCGGCTTGTCGCGTTGTTTCAAAGAAAATAAGATGAACTGATACAAAGTTGCCCCAGAATAAGGAATTATATGCCCCCTCGAGAGATTGGATGATAAAGTCTGGAAAGAGTGCAGACAATTTCTCAATAAGAAAGACGAGATAGAATGGACTGATTGGATAAAGTGATAAAGTCACAGGATGAAGAATACTGACTCGGGAAATGAAGGTCAGGGCTAGGGTAGGCTATAAGATAGACCACGGGCAAAAGACATCCTCATTGTCATCCACACCCTTAGAAGATCACAGTGCAGAGCGAGAAAAGAGCAGCAGCAGTCAGCAGCGATGGCATTCATTCATAGATTCGACCGTGTCCGCCGATTCCAGCGACCAGCTGATGCAGGAGAGCCGGTAAGTACCCGAAAACCTCCTCGTACTTTCACGCATTTCGAGTTTTGTCATAAATGCATGTTTAGGAGCAATAAATGCGCTAGGAATAGGATATTTAAAAAGTGCAAAAACGCGCAACCGCGTCTGTGTCAGCGCCAGGCGCGTCTGTGTCCAACAGGTGCGTCTGTGCCTGGAACCGCGTTTGTGTTGAATGCGGACGTGTTTGTGAACTGTAGCAGCGTCTGTGCTTTATAGGAGCGTTTATGTCATGTAGGGACGTCTGTGTTCCCTGGTCGCGTTTGTGTCTGGCATAGGCACGTTTGTGTTCATAAAACGCGTCTGTGTTTCAGAAGCGCGTTTGTGCAGCCTATAAGCACGTTTATGAGTTAAAAGTGCGTGTGTGTTGTAAAAGTGCGTTTGTGTGTTTAAATGCATGGTTTTAGTCTTTTAGGTCAAATCGGCAGTTCTGTGATGAACATACGCTGTCGATTGGATAAGCTGCTGAGAGGATACACTCAAGCAGGTCCTCTAGAAAGATTAGGATAGATCCAGGCACTTTGTGATGAACAGGGAGCACCAAGATAGGCAGCACTTTGTGATGAACAGGGAGTGCGAATGTGAGTGACACTTTGTGATGAACAGGGAATGTCATACACGTAGTACTTTGTGATGAACAGGGAGCACTACTTAGGGTAGATAGCAACACTTTGTGATGAACAGTGAGTGTCACTAGGATAGATAACCAGATGCATTTAGGTAGCAAGTAGCATTTTGTGATAAACAGTGAATGCCACGATAACTGACATGATTGAGTTGCTTGACTGCAGGAGTATTTGCCGATGTTAGAGTCACGGGAGAGATTCCCATCGACTCAGAGACTGCGACCAGAGTTGTCGATCCAGGACATGATTTCCATTGAGGAGATGGGTCTCACACATATGCTCTATGTGCCCGAGTTTCGGGCAAACATGGGGTTGCTGACTGCGTTGGCCGAGAGATGGCACTCAGAGACATGCACGTTTCACCTGCCGATGGGTGAGATGACAGTGACATTAGAGGATGTATATAGGATTCTGCATGTTCCTATTGATGGAGAGTTGATTCCCTACGACCGTGACGGTGACAGGGAGGCATTGAGACGGGTTTTTCAAGATCCTGAGTTGGAGATGCGAGCAGGTCATGTAGCCTGGGACACCATGACTGCCACAGGATTAGCATTGCCGGCAGTTGTTGGGGGAGTCATCAGTGGATATTTGTGTCCAGACAGGGCCACACGAGGATTGGCAGTGGGCTGGGGAGGGGCCTTGGAGACGCTGATGGCAGAGCACACTAGGTATGCATGGGGGCCATGTGTCCTGGCACATTTGTATTATGAGCTGCATCAGTTTGTATACCACGGATCAGTGGGTTTGGGCTGCGGCGTGACTCTCTTGCAGGTGTGGGCCTATGAGCACCTTCCCATCACACGGCCCATTCATTTCAGAGGCAGAGGACAGGGACAGAGTTTTGTGCACCTGTATGACATGATCACATCCCAGCCTCGGATTGGGAGATTAGAGCATTGGAGGTGAGTCATTGATGATATTGACATGGTGATCTGGAGGCCGTACCTGGGGTGCGAGGAGTGGGAGGACGATGCCTTGGAGCTACCATATGTGTTTAGGAGCAGGTATCTGATGGGGCGGACGCCCTATATTCTAGAGAGGCAGCTGGTAGACAGGGTGTGCAGGCAGTTCGGGCGGATTTAGCGGATGCCACGAGGCTCGGGCATGTATGCCCGGACGGTCAGAGATCAGGTGCAGTTTGGCCCACTGTTATCATATGATCAGGCAGTGACACAGTTAGCTGAGATGATGCCGATGCCATGGGACATGTGGCCAGAGGTAGATGATGCAGGGATGGACGCAGAGTACTCTGCATACTGGGCAGAGCATCCATTTCCCAGATTGACAGATCCGGCAGAGCCATTGGATGGAGAGGGTGGAGGAGAGGATGATGATGGAGGAGGGGATGGAGGTAGGGGCCGGCGGAGGCGGAGGGGAGTGGTGGGAGAGAGGCGGGTGGCACCTCAGAGGGAGGGAGGACAGGAGAGAGCAGCTCCAGTGGTGAGAGGACGGGGTGGACTGCCCCTACAGGTGCCAGCAGCACAGGGTCCCAGAGAGGGACAGAGAAAGGTGCAGCCAGAGGGACAGAGACAGGTGCAGCCACAGGTACCTATACAGGCACAGGGACAGGTGCAGGCAGAGGTTGAGGGACAGGCACCTGTAGGGGAGGAGCCACAGGCGGAGGTGGAGAGCGGAGACTCCGAGGAGGATGAGGTGGTGAGGCTGCGGGAGATCTGCCAGGGCCAGGCAGATGAGATTGAGGATTTGGTGCGGGAGAGGAACCACCTCAGGATCAGGGTCCGAGACACAGAGCGGGAGAGAGATCAGGCCATCCAGAGATACACAGAGGCCGAGATAGCTCTGAGGGCAGGTAGGCGAGCAGCAGAGGATGCAGGGGCAGGCTACGCATATGTTCTGCGAGCCGGAGAGGAGATCGCCTACTGGAGGGATCTATACTATGCAGCCGTGCCAGCAGATCAGTGGGCTAGGAGCTTCCATAGATCGTCGCGCACAGCGACGGCTACGGGAGGGAGCCGCAGGAGACAGGCATCCAGCGGTGGGGTCATGGGGCCTCCACCACCACCAGAGAGACAGGGGGATCCTGGGGCGGGTCCATCTATAGCTCAGACTCCATCGAGGCGAGGCGGCTCCGAGGGAGGGAGTTCCTCATAGCTATAGTGGGCTCCCATTGTATCAGTATATGTACCATTGTTGTATTGTAGACACCTATGGGTGATTCTTTTGTAGCCATATGATTCTTTTGACATCATTGTATCATCACACATTTTGAGTATATATGAGAGATGATCCATTTTTTTGCGGCAGCTATATGCATGTGTACCTTATGTGATGAAATGTTCTTATGTGATACGGATGCTTATATGATGCAATGCAATATATTTTTGTTCTTTTATGTTGTATATGTGATGCATGATGCAAATGTGAATGTATGTAATGCAAATGAATATGATAATGCAAATGATTATTTACATAATGAAAATGTGAGATGTGCTAACATGTGTTGTATGCAGGATGTGATGCAATTGTGATATCTATATGTATGTATGAAATGCTTATATGTGGTGATGCAGGTGTAACTATATGAAATGCAAATGTTTTTGGTGTGTCATTGTACTCAGTCATGTGATAGCGGGCTACGCGGACTTGAGAAGGACGATGGAAGTCAATCAAGAAAGGGGGATGGAAGATAGAAGATATGAACGTGAAAGAGCTTCTTGTGCGTTATCATCATTGAGCTTATTATGGCAGGTAGGTTATGACAATCGAGGCATTTGTTCGGCCCAGAAAGTCATTGTACCTGTTTGCATGGAGATAAGACAGTCACAAACAAGGAATGCCCCAATTCATACTAGACTCACAGTGTCCTCATATCCTTGGACAAGTCATAGCATTACTAAAAGACAATCCACAGACAGCAAATGCAAATAGGTGACGATACCCCATCCTCGCCTTTCTAGTCAAAGACATCCTGGAGATAGAATCTCTAGTCAAAGACATCCTGGAAAAGCTAAAAGACATGTCACCAAAAAGATAAAATCAAAAGAAAACCAAGACTCGACACCAACATCCACTGTAGTCCTCAAGTTTAGTGTCTCTTGTCACTTGTTTAAGTCTTATTCGATTGTGGTCACAATGTTCACTTTCACAAAAAGGATAGATAGCACTGAACCATATGTTGTCTGAGTCTGTTGAAAGATTTGATTTTGTTGAAGCCCATTGTTGCTGCTGTGTCTTATCTGAAACTGACTGAATCCATGAAACTGATACTTTATTGCGGAGAAGACGAAACTTTATTGCGGACTGGCGATGCAAATGCTGCTTTATTGCGGATTGTGCGCAGATAGACTGAAGAAAGCTGAAAGAAACTGTACTCCTCGAAACATGTGATGTTCTCAGTTCCACACCCATAACTAGACGTAGGAATTGGCCGTAGTCACAGATAGGATCTGATTTATTATGGATGGAAAAGGGAGTGAAAAGGGAGGGTTATGGATGGCTAACCAATCTTAGGTAGATCAATAACAAGCCATGATGGGAATGGGTAAGTTTATTGTGAGTGAATAGGTTGTGAGTGTGTGCAAAGTGAAAGGATGAAAGAGAATCCTGAAGGAGGGAGGAGCAAAGTCCCTACGCATGGCGCTGGTGACCCAGTTTTCACCATGGTACTTGCCCAGGGCGCCATCGAAGTGGTTTTCACCGTTGGACGAAATTATTTCTCTTTACTTTTTTCGATTTTTCAATTTTTTTTTGTTGTCACAAGGCGCCTGTTTGCCAGGTTTTCACCAAGTGACGATTTTTTTTTGTTTTTATAATTTTTTTGTATTTTTGAACTTTTTTGATTTTTTTTGTATTTTTGCATTAGGATATTCAAAAAGAGCTTATGTGTAGAACCTGCGAAGGTGCATGCTGTTGATAGGATCCTCCAAGGATTCACCTTCTGTAGTAGAGAGCTGATATGCCCCAGATCCATATGCTGCTGTGATGATGTAAGGACCAAGCCAATTTGGTTCGAACTTGCCCTTCTTATCTCTGTCTTGCTGATTTTTGGGGTTCTCTCTGAGGACTAAGTCACCTACCTCAAATGTGCGAGGCTTGACCTTGTGATTGTAACTCCGACTCATTCGTTGTTGGTAAGCCTTGAGATGATTAAAAGCAGTGTGTCGTCGTTCCTCCAACAGTTCTAGTTCTTGTAAGCGGGAGACCCTGTAGTCTTCATCGTTGATTATGTTTCTCAAGGAGACCCGTAAAGAAGGTAGCTCGACCTCAATAGGCAAGATGGATTCAGCGCCGTAGACAAGTGAGTAGGGTGTAGCTCCTGTAGGTGTGCGGACACTGGTACGATAGGCCCAAAGTGCGGGATTGAGTTGGACATGCCAGTTACGGCCAGCGTCGTCGACTGTCTTTTTAAGTATTTTGAGAATTGTTTTGTTAGACGCCTCAACTTGGCCATTACCTTGGGGGTAGTATGGTGTGGAGAAACGGTGAGAGATATGGAAGCGCTCACAGAGTTCACGAACATCCTGGTTCTTGAAAGGACGCCCGTTATCGGTGATAATGGAAGTAGGAATCCCGTATCGGCAAATGATGTAGTTCAGGATGAAAGTAGCGATTTGTTTCCCAGTAACTTGTGTGAGAGGCACAGCTTCAATCCACTTTGTGAAATACTCTGTGGCTGTGATAATGAATTTATGTCCATTGGAAGAAAGAGGGTGAATCTTGCCTATGAGATCGAGTCCCCACTGACAAAAGGGCCAAGGAGATGCAAGTGGCTGTAGTTCTTGTGCTGGTGCATGTATAAGGTCTCCATGAATTTGACACTGCTTACACTTCTTGACAAACTGATATGCATCTTTTTCCATAGTAGGCCAGTAGTATCCAGTCCTGATGAGTTTCTTGGCCAAGGTAGGACCACCAGTATGCGGACCACATATCCCTTCGTGCACTTCTCGTAACGCAATCTGAGCTTCATCACTCTCTAAACATCTAAGAAGGGTGCCATCTAGACCTCGTCGGTATAGGATATCATCTAGGTTAACGTATCGGGAGGATTGGCGAATGAAAGTGCGACGTTGGTTGTTCGATAGATCGGGAGGTAAGATATTGACGCGAAGGTATGTGAATATGGAACCATATAACTGGGATTCAGGACCAACAACACATATCATTTCCGTAGGAGTGATCTCATATGACAGAATCAGCAGGTTGTCAACTAGGAACTCATAGCAGGTCTCATTTTGCGGTAGATCAATGAGCGAAGCAATTGTAGCCATGGCATCAGCAGCACGATTCTGTTCTCTTGGTATCTGCTCAAACTCTATCTTTGCAAAGTGCTGTTTCAGATCATCTACCAGTTGTTTGTAAGGCATTATCTTTTCATCTTTTGTTTGATAATCATCAGTTGCTTGACGGATGACAAGTTGAGAATCCCCAAAAACACAAAGTTCTTGGATCTTCCACTGAACTGCAATTCTTAACCCAGTTGTTAATGCCTCGTATTCCGCTATATTGTTGGTGCAAGGAAATGATAAGCGGTATGACTTTGGTATAGAATCGCCTTGGGGAGTTATAAAGAGTATACCCGCTCCTGCCCCATGCTGTGTGTATGAGCCATCAAAGTATAGTTGCCATGGCTTTGCAGATGATATTGTTAGAATGGACTCATCTGGAAATTCTGACTGTAGAGGAACATCATCTATCATGGGAGCATCTGCCAGTTGATCTGCGATGGCTTGTCCTTTTATGGCTTTTCTGTCCACGTATTCAATGTCGAATTCACTCAAAATCATTACCCACTTGGCCAGTCGCCCAGTAAGTGTAGCTTTGTTGAGAAGATATTTTAGTGGATCAATTCTGGCAATCAACTTAGTCTTGTGAGTGAGCATATAATGTCATAATTTTTGTGAAGCAAAGACCACAGCGAGATATGCACGCTCAATTGGAGTGTAATTTAGCTCATATCCCACCAATGTGCGACTGATATAGTAAACTGCTTTTTCCTTGCCGTCAGGTATTTGTTGTGCTAGGAGTGCCCCCAGTGCTGTTGGAGTAGCTGATATGTAAAGTAGCAATGGTTGATCTTGAATTGGTGGCATCAAAACTGGCGGGTTCAAAAGATAGTCTTTGAGTGCCTGAAAAGCCTGTTGACAGTTCTCATCCCATTTGAACTTGATGTTTTTGTGTAGCAGGTGCTGGAAAGGATTGCACTTATCTGCAAGTTGTGCTATGAATCTTCGTATGGACTGGAGTCTCCCTTGTAAAGACCAAAGTTGACTGATATTCTTGGGTGGCGGCATGTCCAAGATAGCCTTGACTTTTGCTGGATCAACTTCTATTCCTCTTTTAGACATAATGAATCCTAGGAGCTTCCCGGAGGTTACTCCAAAGACACATTTCTTTGGGTTCAATATTACCTTGTATTTTTCCAGCCTATCAAAAGCAACTGAAAGTATGTCCAAGTGTGTATTTCTGTCTATTGATTTAACCAAAAGGTCGTCAACATAATCTTCCACCGTTACATGCATGAGATCATGGAAGATAGTAGTCATAGCTCGTTGATACGTGGCACCTGCATTTTTCAGCCCAAAGGGCATGACATTCCAACAGAAGGTTCCCCATGGACAAGTAAATGATGTTTTATGTTGATCTTCAGGTGCAATCCTGATCTGATTATATTCCGAGAATCCGTCCATTAAAGATAACATCTCATGGCCTGCTGTGAGATCAACAATTAAATCAATGTTTGGTAATGGGAAATCATCCTTCGGACAAGCCTTGTTGATATCCCTGAAGTCTGTACATATTCGGATGCTGCGATCTGGTTTGCTAACAGGTACTAAGTTGGAAATCCATTCAGGATAATCAATTGGGCATATGAATCCGACATCCAGTAATTTCTCCAGCTCTGCCTTGACTAATAATGCCACTTGTGGATGCATTTTCCTCAATTTCTGTTTTACTGGTTTTGCCCCCGGTTTGACTGTTAAATGATGCATTACTAAATCGGGGTCTAGTCCAGGCATATCAGCATAAGACCATGCGAAGTTGACTTGTCGTTCCTTAAAGAAGCTTATGAACCTTGCTTTCTCGGCCTCTGTCAATGATTGAGCCAAGAATATGTTATGTGGAACCTCTGTTGTACCAATGTTTGTCTTTATAGTCTCCTCTACCAACATGGATGATTTTTCCTCGTATGATGCTGGGAGAATGTCAAGCCTTCCATCTTCGGGCGCCTCAGAGAGGTTTTCACCCTCAGATACGTCCTTTCTTTTTACTTTTTTAGAGTCAGATAGCGCCACAGTGTGGTTTTCGCCATAAGACCCTTGTTTTGTTTTTATTTTCACATTTTTGCGACTAGAAGGCCCGACACCCTCACCAAAGTATGCCATGTTATTAAGCTCTATGGCGTATCCTGCTTTATGGTCTCCAAGAGGAAGATCATCGCGAATGCCAAGATAATCGACTATAGCTTCGTCATTTTGAAATGTATCAAGCTGTGCTGGTCCATCCTGATCCCAGTCAATGAGTTGGGGGTGAACGAGGGGAAGGTTTTTAGTGTTTTCAGAGTTCGCAAGGCTAATAGTGAAGATGTGGTTATATTCAGGTATGTCAAGATAGTCATCGAGGTCGTCAATGGCACTCTCCTCATCAGTTTCGATCGTGAGTGAGTCCAAATTATCATCACTAGTAGCACCCTCAGGGACAGGTGTCCTCATCCTATGTGATCTTGACCTAGGGCCTTGAAACGAAGCTTGTGCGGGATCCTTATGGGTCGGTTCTTGACCAACTCTGAATTTCTTGTAAAACTCCTCCTCCTCTGTAGGTTCCTCTGGCTCTCTAAATGTCTCGTTGAGCTCATAGTCGCTGGAGGATTTGTCTGAACCCCATTCCCATTCATTGGAATCTGTAGAATAGTCATCTTCTTGTTGAACTTCAGCCACTTTGACTCGCCATATCTGTTTTGTTCTTTTATTGTGAATCTTGGGATTTAGAAAACCAAGCCCCTTGGAGCGTTCCCTTCTTGTAGTTAGCTCAGGTTGTAAAGGCTCCATGACACCTTCTTTGCGTAGTCCGAGAGGGCTTTTTCCATCATACCCAAATCTTTGTAGAATTTTGAAACCTTTGCCATAGTTCTCACAGGGTATTATAATTTGATCATGTGTATCCTCTTTAGCGTCCTTATATAGCATTTTATATAAATTTTCTTCCTCCAGTTCGCCCCATTTTTGAAAGACGGTAGGATCCCATTTGAGTAGCATGATGGAGACTTGCTTATTAGGATGTGGCCTCCCATATTCCTTGGGAGAGGTCATGACTTGTCGTAAGAACATTATTTGATTCAGAGTGTATTCTCCCATGCCTTTGTCTTGAAACTTAGCTCTTAGTTCACCTTGTTTGGATGTCGAGGGCTTTAATGACTCAGGATCAATATATGCTGAAGAAGGAGTAGCTTCACGATTGCTGGGAATGATAGTCTCAGTATGTGATCTCAAGTTATTGCAATATATGAATGGATTTGGATCACCATTGACCGTTACCTCGACTCCATTATGAGGAAACTTAATGCACTGATGGTATGTTGATGGGACTGCCCTCATTTCATGAATCCACGGACGTCCTAGCAATATGTTATACGTAAGGTCTAGATCCAGGACTTGACAAACCACATCCTTTGTGACTGGCCCTATTCTTAGTGGTAAGATGACCGTGCCCTTGGACGAACGCTCTTCATCATCATAAGCCTTAATAGTGATTTGGTTTGTAGAATTTACAGCTTTGTCAGAATATCCCAATTGTCTGATGGTGCTCAATGTACAAATATTAAGACCTGCTCCTCCATCTATCAGGACTCGCTTTATTCGGTGTTTATGTATGAAGGCTTCAATATGTAGAGGTGCATTATGAGGCTGACTTATGGAGGCGTCATCGGCTTCTGTGAATGTGAGGGAATGTGGAACGGATAAATATCCCACCATGGCTTGAAACTGGTCCACGTTTAGATCAGTAGGGACAGCAGTATCTCTCAAGGTTTTGTCAAGGACAGCTTTATGTGCAGGAGATATACGTAAGAGCTCAATAATAGAGATGAGTGCGGGTGTTTTCCCTAATTGCTCTACAAGGTCGTACTCAGGTTTAGTTGACGGAAGATTGGTATTCTTAGTAGAGGTACCTGGCAATGTGATCTTACCTCAACGGGTTGTAACATGACATTCAGAGGTAGATGTGGACGAAGATCCCACACCTTTTAGGACAATTTTGGGTCTTGGAGAAGAATTCTCAGGATTTTTATTTTTGATAGTAATGGTAGAAATATGATTGTCCATTGAGATGTGATTAATAGTGGAATCATAATTGTAAGATGCTCTGGTGTAATTGGCTTGATCATCTGTGACTTTGCCTTTTCCCTTGTCATGTTTTGGGAATGGTTCCTTAAACACCTCATGCTCTTGGTTAGATGAATGTCCCTCAATCTCAATATCTCCTCTGTCAATGAGATCTTGTACAATGTTTTTCAATCGATGGCAATTACTTGTCTTGTGACCCTTGCTCTTATGAAACTCGCAAAATTCATCATCATTCCACCAATTCGGTTTTACCTTTGGTTCATATGGAGGAAAATCTGGGACCGTGATCACTTTGTTTGCTACAAGCTTTTTGAATACTGATTCAAGTGGTTCTCCCAATGGAGTGTACTTCCTTCGTGGTTTAACAGCCGTTTGATTGTTCACTTGATTGTCGATAGAACTTGATCCAGAAAAGACGAACTTTGGTCTTACTGTGTTGGCATCAACAACACCATCATTAACCGTGTTCTTGTTCTTGTTCCAAAATTTTGGTTTGTCCTTTCCTTTAAAGTCCTCTTTGTTTTCTTTGAATAGCTTGATAACTCCTTGTTCAATTAAGACCTTTTCTGTTGCTAGGCCCTTTTCAATGACATCCTTGAATGTGGACAAACAAGCTTTCCTGAGATCATAGCCAATAGCCTTGTTAACATTTTGTGTGAACATCTCCACCATTTGTTTTTGCGGGATCTCACAAGAGCATCTGCTAGCTAGGTTTCTCCATCTTTGTAAAAATGACGCGAAAGATTCTCCTTCTTTTTGTTTCGTATTGCACAAGGTAGTAACTGAGACATCTGTTTCAATGTTGTAAGAGAAATGCTGAATGAATGCCTCTGCTAAGTCGCCCCATGACTTAATACCGGGAGGTAATTGAGAAAACCATTCCATAGCTTGATCTCCTAAGCTCTGTGGGAACAACCTCATCAAGTATGTTTCTTCTGCCGCTACCTCAATGCAAGCTGTGAAGAATTGTCTTATGTGTGCCTTGGGGTCTCCTCTCCCTCTATATTTGTCGAACTTTGGTGTTACAAAGTGTGGAGGAAATGGAGGCATTGGAATTCTCTTATCGAAGGGATAAGGGCATATATCTCTCATAGTATATGTAGGTTTGGATGTACTCATGTCCTCCACTTTCTTTTGTAGATCTCTAATTTGTTGCTCCAAATTATTTTTGGGAGGAGATTGATTTCTTGTAGCATACCCCATGTTTGAAACGCCCATTTGAGGAGGAGCTTGTTGCATGTATGGATGATACTGATCGTAAACATGTCCATATGGAGGTCTATATTGTTGCGACATGTATGGAGCACTTGGCATAACTTCTTGTTGAGGGACCCCATATCTGTTTGGTGTATATAAACCATATTCAATAGGCCTTTCATTTTCCATTGTGTTGCCCCCAATTTTGGCATGAGGTCTCCTTGTGTCAAAATTTTGAGGAAGTCCTTGAGTATCCATTTGTCTTGGTTGACCCATATCTTGAGCATGTGTTTGAGCATAGGGCCTCCATGATGGTCTTTGAATGTAAGTATCATGCATTTGAGCTTGTGTATGTGGGATTGCTGGTTTCTGAAGCAAAATTGATGGTGACTCCGGCATCATATTATTTGGTCCTCCACTATTAGGTTGAGTTTGTTGTGAAGGTCTACTTTCCATAAGTTGAGATAAGTCAAAATCATGTGGTATTTTAACTCCACTTTGTGCCATCATGTTTAGGAAATATTGACGATCTCTCCTCATTATCTCTTCAACCAATCTATTGAATTGAGGATCCATTATAGATTCTTGTATGTCTGCTGATAGTATTGAAGAATTGTCAACATTGTCATTGTGTGTAGCATTGTTGTTTATAGCATTTGCGCTTTCCACATTTGGATTGTGTCTATAAACATTCATGTCTGGTAATGTAGTGTGCTCAGGATTGTAGAAGACATCATTGTCATACTCATAAGAACTCATGTTTACGGATTCTTGAGCTTCTTTGACTGTCCTCCTAGATTTTTGAAGACGGGTTTCAACCATGAACTAGGTGTTTGGCAATATGTGAGAGACTAGACGGAAAATGACAAGAGTATGGAAGACCAAGAGTTGTATGGAGTGTAAATGAATCTTGAGGTGTACTTGCAATGTCCAAAGTATAAGACCAAGTATGTAAGTAGTAGAGTAGGTGTGACTTCCAAAGAGAGGATAGTTTCTCTTGATGAGGTAAGCTGACCTTGACTCTAAGTAAGACCAAATGAGACCCAAAGGTAAGAAACCTTGATGAGGGACCACTTAGCAAAGTGTTGTTGTGTGTTGACAAAGTATGATGAGGACAAGCAAGTGACCTTTTTGACTTCAAGTTTTAGACAAGTATGAATGTAAAATGAGATGTGAAGCAATGATGGACTATGTGAGACCCAAAGACAGGTTGAATGCTAGATGAAATCTGAAGAGACAACCTAGGAAGCTCAAGTATGCCGAAACTGATTTCTTTTGTTTGTTTGACTGTTAAAATTTTCAAATCCTGACACAGACGCCTCTGTATACTTCACAGACGCGGTTTTAAGACACAGACGCTACTCTGTTTAACGCAGACGTGATTCTGAGATTTTCCTGTTGATGTTTGCCGGGACTGTAACAGTTTTTTGCAATTGTGGACACAGACGCGCCTGTATACTTCACAGACGCGATTCCCAGACACAGACGTGTTTCTGTTCGACACAGACGCAGATAAAAACACAGACGCTATTCTGTACTTCACAGACGCGTTTATCTGACACAGACGCGGTTTGAACAGACACAGACGCGTTTCTGTAACCTTCGTGCAATCTTTCCTATCTGTGAAGTTGTTTTGCTGTGACCAAATCTGATTGTTCGACTGTTTTTCGTGACAAGAGGACACAGTGTTGATGACTCAATGTTTGCTAGTGTTTAGACTCCAAAATGACTCCAAGAAAGTGTGTTGTTTGATGTAAAAAGTTTTTGCATACACTTGAAGACACAAAAGACACAATGTTTTGCTGTTTTGTCTTTGAGTGTTTGAATGTTTATCATAAGTCAAGCACAATTCTTATGGCTGGCCAAGACAATAGTTGTTGATCCCACATGGGGTTTTACCCCCGAGGCTACGCTATTCAGAGCGGATACTTAGATGCTTGACCTCACTGGCTCCACCTTCGGCACTCACTTCTCGGGTCAGCCAAGCATCAGTCCCCATGAAAACTCCCCATGGCGAACTTTGTATCTCTACTAAGAACCGTATGTGTGTGGGCCGCTACCAGAGGTCCGACCTCCTGCCCCAACAACTAGAAGGATTTGGGCCTCTAAAACAAAATGGTGCTAGTAAGGGCATCCGCTCGTGTGGCCATACATGCGGCACTTTTAGCTCTGTAAATACAGAAGGCTCCCAACCGGTAGGGGTTACGCCCTACAAATTATCAAATAAATTTGATCAAACGGGTTTATGGGGAGACATAGTGTCGGTATGAACTAATCAGCACACGTTATTCATAGTTTTCACCATGAATACATTTGATTATAGTGGTTTGGATGAGGTGGGTTTTCCTCGCTACCACTTGGGTCGTTCTCTTCTCACTAGTAGTCCTAATGACCACACGGGAAGACAGGCCCTCTAAAGAGTAAACAAAAAGAGCCTATTGCTCAAGACACAAAAGACAATGATTCAATTTTAGTGCACCAATTGAAGTGTTTGCTAAGCTATGAAACAAGGCACACAATAAAAATTACAAAACCCTAGCTAAGGCCCTGCAACAAAATTGTTAGTAGTTTGGGTTGTTTCAAATGATAACCCCTTCCTGCAAGCACACAAGTTAGGTAAATTTTTAGAAAACCCAAAAAGACTTTGTGAAAAGGGGCCTTCAACAAAAACGTATTTGTCTCCAAAGCAAGCTGCACAAATCAGGTTAGCTAGATCTGCAAAGGTTAGCCAAAAATAAACCAGATCTGAAACCCTAAGTACAAAATCCGAAAACCCGAATCGAAAAACTTGAAAAAAAATTTGCAAAACAGAATGCACAGACGCTGTTATACCAGACACAGACGCGTCTTTCCGACACAGACGCGTCTGTCCGACACAGACGCGGTTCTGTGATTCACAGACGCGGCCACAGAACACAGATGCTTCTTTCGGCTACAGACGTGATAAGATGATGCGCAGACGCGATTCGGGATCACAGACGTGATAAGATGATGCGCAGACGCGATTCAGAATCACAGACGCGTCTTTCGGAAACCTGCAAAAATAGAAAATGACAGAAACACAGACGCGATCCAAGATATCGCAGACGCCTCTGAAATACAAAAACGCGATCCGAACACTCGCAGACGCGGAAGAAACCTAAAATGTCGTCGAAATCGTCCGATCTGCAACTTCAAAAATGCAAAATCTGCAACAAAAATGTTAAATGCAAAGGGACAAGAGTCCCACCGGGCGTGCCAAAATGTATATGGTGAAAATGGATAACAATAATAACAATATTGAAAGACTAAAATGGATTCAACCACTAAACCCTAGCCTAACAATGAACAAAGATCCACCATAACATATGAAGATTACCTAAGACAATGCAAATAACTCAAAATCACAAAGATTATACCATCACATGTCCACTAGGGTTTTGATCTCCATTCTTCCTATCTCCATTGATCTTGCTTGATATACTTGCTCTCAGATTTTTGTATGCACAAGAGCTCAACAAAGAACGGAATGTGGTTGCAAGTAGAATTGTAGTCTAGTCAATTGATCAAGTAGTTAGGCATGTCTCATTCGGGATTAGGGTTTGACAATGAAGAAAGCATCTCCTTAAATAGAAGACACAATATGAAATGGAGGGTTAAGATTGAGAGGTGTAAAAAGAGAGGTCGGCTAGGATTAGAGGGTAGGTATAAGAAATACCAAAATAATGAAAGAGGTAGGTAGTGTAGGAAATAAGAGATGAATGACATGTGTCATGTGTAGAAAAAGATAATGAATTAATTAAATAAATAAAGATTTATTTAATTAATAGAAGAAGTAGGATAATTAAATAAATAAGATATTTATTTAATTTAGGAAAGGGATAATTTAAATAAATAAATGTATTTATTTAAATGAGAAATAAGGTTAGAAGAGGATAAATGAATTAATTAAATAAATAAAGATTTATTTAATTAATAGAAGAATTAGGCTTAGATAATTAAATAAATAAAATATTTATTTAATTAGACATGACAATTTTGAGTGTCTACACATACTCTTATTTGTCCCTCCCCTTTCTAGCTCTCACAATTCCTTTATTCTACTATCCCTCAAGCTATCTCCCTCTTCATCCTTATTTGGCATGCACCAAATGTGGAATATGGACCACATTTGGCGCGTGCCAAATGGAATATCCATTCATCACATTTGGTGCATGCCAAATGGCCCGCTTTGGGAAACACCAAACCTATTGTTTGGATTTGCCTTGGGCATCCAACCCAAAGGTTTGGACGACCATTTTAGGCTAGAGACGTGTTTTTGTCAGAACATTGAAAATTTTGACATATTTTTGGTCGTGCTCTCCGTCAGGTTTGCATGTGTTTCAATGAAGTTAAAAAAAAATATAGTGATAACCTTGAGCTCCCTCTTAGCTATCCAAAAATGTAATTTATTTCAAATTTTGATTTTGTTGTCTTTCATCTATAATTTCTTTTGTTAGTGTGTCCGTTTTTTGTCAAAAACCAACATGCACTATTTTGGGTATAGATTTTTACACGTTCATCGGATTTTGAAAAAAAATACATTTTTAGAAACTAGACTCCATTCTACACAATTAAATTTTTTTTTTTAATTTTTGATTTGTTTTCAATGATTTTAGGGGGGAGCATGCTCAAATTTCTATTTTTCAGGATGTGTCCACTTAGAAAATTAGTTAAAAATCATATAATCATTAAAAAATTAGCTGAAAATTCGGGCATAAACTACAAGGTGTTAGCTAATTTCTCACCGAAGCAATTTTAAAAATTCAAAAAAAAAGTTAACATTTTAGGGGGGCCACAACAAACGCTATGTTATGTTTTTTGCATAAAAACATGACCACTTTTTGTGGCCCCCCTTTTTGAAGCCCTTAATCTCCACCATTTAAAAAAAAAATTAGTAGTTTAGAAAGTAGACTCGAAGCAATCTGACTCTTTTTCTTGTTGCATCTTCAAATTTGGAGTGTAACTATCTTCAATTTGTCGTTGAAGTTCAGAATTTGCTGATTTCAGAAAAAAAGTGGCATCTTAAGACCCCCTTTTGGTACCACAACTTGGTGCACATACCCTAATATCCTAGGAGGTCTGTGGCTTTTCAGTAAGTTAGCCTTGGCTTTGAAGAGATGAGTATTAGTTTCAGTCCTTCTTGATTATCTTAATGTAGCCTTGGTTTTGGTGAGATTACTTAGTCTTCTTGTGAAGTTTTCAGATGAGGTGGTTTTAAAAGGGATAAATAGTGCCTTTGATTAGCTTTATATAATTTACCCTATGACTATTTATAGAAGAAGTTTAATTTTTGTGAGGAATTGTGTGTGCATTGATTAGGAAACCAGTCTTCTATCATAGATATGTATAAGTCTAAGCTATGTGTTTGGAATCAATATTTGGAGTTTAAATCCTTTCTATTTTATTTCTTGAGATTAAATAAAGTGGGTTATTAGGAAAATCAATGTCCTAGTCTAAAGAAAATGAATATGACTAAGATAAGTAAGGAACTTGATAACTTTATGATTCTAGTTGTAATGGGATAAATGTGGCTAATAAAATGAAAAATAATCCTAACAACCTTGATTTTAATCCAAAAGGGTTAAAATTCAAAAAATAAGCAGAGATAATTTAAATTAGGAAATCTTGAATGACATTAATTGATCTTAGATTATTTCTTTTGAAGCAAGTGGAGACAAGGTTGATAGAAGGCAAGAAGTTGATGTCGTTTTGAAAGGATCTAATTTATTAAACAATGTGATGTAGAGTGATCCTTTGCAAGATCAAGATGTATTTAAGGAGAAATTATTTAATCCACCTCTTCATAAAAAAATAGAAAATATCACAAGCCCTTGAGAAGGATCTTAATGAGAATGAATATAAAACTATGAGTACAACCATGCCAAGACCCATTAAGGACAAGGGTAGGAGTTGGCTAATAGCCCAATCAATATGTTCAAGGGTAAGGAAAATAACAGATTTCCTACTTACCCTCCCCCTTCCCTAAAGGAATAAAATAAAGATAAGGATTTTTAAAGTAGAATGGTTACTAAGAACAAAAAAATGTTGATTGTGAGGTGGAACCAAAGAATATCCCTTACATATGCTAGAGATAGAGATGCCAAAAAAGAGATTGCAAATGGTATCCTACAAAATATCATGGATATGTTCTTAAAGAAAACACCCAAATTCAATAAGTGAAAATTATCTCTTGGAATATCAAAGAGATCAATAATAAACAAGACCTTCTAATAAATCTTGTGAGCACAAATTTATTTTTTTACTAATTCAGAATACTAAAATGATAGTGGATAAATTTATTAAATTTAAAAATAGAATCTTCAAAGATTATGACTTTCATGGTGTTATTACTAAAGGGGCATTTGGAGGTATTGTGACTATTTGGAATCCAATATGGTGGATAGAAAAGAAATGTTGGAGGAATTGAATCATGTGGCTATGAGGTGAAGGTTGAGGAGATAACTCTAAGACTAACTTGGAAGGTGAAGTGTTTTCCTCCATGCTTGTCATTCCACTCTTTTCTCACTAGCCTTTGGTTTGGTTAATCTCCCCTTTCTTTCCTTGTCTATCTTCTTTGCTTAGCTTGGAGTGTTGTGTTTATTGTTTGTCTTTTTTTGAAAAATATTAGTTTTGTGTGTGTTTTTCATTTTCAATTTTTTTGAATTGAGTATTTCCCTCTCCCCTGTTGATAGGTATGGATTCCTTTCAGATAGTCTTTAATATAGGGTGCCATTATTGATGAGGTCAAATAGTTGTTGTGACCTTTGAGTGATGAGGAATTAATGGATGTTGATGGTGGCTCAATTCCCAAGATTTATTTCTATGATGTGCTAAGTTGGAGAGTCGATGGTAATACTTGAATAAGAAAGGTTCAAAGTGGTCATTGTTGGAAATAGAGGTATCATAAGAGGTCATCATGAGGTTAGAGAGGAAGGTAAGTCCCCTCTTTTGGCCATTAAAAAACTCTTGATTGAGCCTAACCAAGTTATGGTGGATGTTTTAAGTAAAGAGGAAGCTAGGCTGACAAATATCACTCTAGATATAGATAAACTTCCTACTCGTAAATTCTTCAACTAGTGGATTCAAAGTGTGTGGGTGAAGAAACTTGTTATTCAATTTCCTTCTATAGAATGCTACAAAATGCTTGATTGTGGTATTTTTTCAAAAATCTCTCGATAGAAAAAAATATATAAAAATATTTAGATAAATAGTTTTGTAATGTGGGTAAATTTGTTTTTAGGATCATTCAATGATCTCTTGAGGTTTTAACTAAAGAAACTCTTGAATATATAGTTCCAAAGTTGATTATCTTGAAAAATCTTTACCCTAGCTTTTAAGCTTTTGTCTCTCATATCCTTTCTCTTCTTGGAAAAGTCTTCCAAGTGGACGAATCTAGAGTCACTCTACCTCATATCGATGCTAGAGTGTTAATAGATTTATCCCTTAAGGTTTACATTCTAGAGAAAATGGGTATTGATTTGGGATGCAACAATTTATTCTATGAGATTAAGGATTTGGGAGGGATAAATGCTTATTTCTTTTACGAAATTGATGGCCACCACAAAAGAGAATGCCCTAAAATGAGGAGGAATTTCTCTTATGTCCCTAACCCTAAATCTCATGTAAGACTGATGGGAGAGTTTCCCAAGCCTACAAGAGAGGATGTCTATGGGTTGAACATTAACCCTCTTGGACTTGAAGCTTCCCCTCCCTACTTTATTGACAAGACTGGTCCAATAGCTACTAGTGTTGATCAAAATATTGGTAGCAATGACTCCTTGGGGGTGTAAAGTGGAAAATTGGATCCTAGTGACTCCCCACCTAGGAGAGAGAAAGAAATCCACTAGGATGATTTTCACTTGGGAGGAAATTTACATTCAAAAGAGGGGTTGAATCCACTAGATCCAAATCCAAGAGAGACAAGGATCCGAATACTAAGTGGATTGCAAGTGGTTGAAGTGTCATTTACCCTCTTTTGTAAATGAGAAAGTTGACTTGTTGACTATGTGGAAAAGAGAGAGGAAATGAGTGAAATGAGGTGCTACCAATTTGGGATCATGTTGTAACTTCGGATCTGAGCTAACTAAAATGACGCGGATCTACCCTGCAATTTTGGAGAAAATTTGTTGGGACCATGGCGGGAATGTACATGGTCCACCACAAAATCCGTGAAACGAAAAGGGTTCTTTTGTCTCTGCAAATGAAGCCCAAACCTGCAATTACTGTTGCACACCTGCAACCTACGCACATAAAGAGAAGAAAAGGGGGTTGTGGATAGGGGTTTGCCTTAGTCAAACCCCGATTGAGGAATCAACCTAGAAAGAAAGTAATTGCAAATGCTTGAATGTAAACAATGGAGATGTATACCTTGTAGATCTGCAACTTGTTGATGATGATTGCTTTGCTTCTTCAATGTAACCACAAATGTTGTATGAAATGGCATGTAACATGAAAAAACCCTAACACACACACATACCTACAAATGAATGTTGTGATGTTGCTCCAATGGATGAATGAAGAAGACTTGAATGCTTGATGATGACCTTGAAATCTTGTATCTTCTCCTTATGCTCTCTATCTGTCTTTTCATTTTTCATCTGTCATCCATCGTGAATGAATGAGGGTATTGAATTCCCTTTTATACATGCCTCAAGGATTAATTTTCAATCACCGAAGGCCGATAAAGAGGAATTACAAACCTTGAAGACAAATAATGCATAGGAGACCAGACATACCTAACATAGGTCCACCCTAAGAGGTGGGGAAATGGGTGCCACACCACTGTCGTAGGGGGACAGGGGCGCCACGCCCCTGTCCTGTCCTATTTTGGGGCTCGAACAAGGTCTAGAGAAGATACAGGGCATGAAGGAGAAAGAGAGAAGGGTTGAAAATGCAGAAATAGGTCCCGATTAGGGAAGGAGATGTCGTCACCAAGGTGAGGAACCCAAATGTGGTTAAAATTGTAGGGGTCACAATTTTATGACACTACATTTAGCCCCCATTTTAGCGGGAGTATGGCTTACGCCACTACTACTGGTAAAGTAGAAGAAAGAGAGATAAAGATGAGAGATGCAGAGCAAAACCACAAGGAGTATAAGACATCACTAATATTGAGGAGCAAAAGGTCCCCAATCTTAGGGTCTCAACTCATGCCAACATATGCAAGAGCATACCAAACAAAAAGGCACAAGACACACAAAACAAAGACAAAGCACAAAAATACACACAACAAGAACAAGACAGAAGACAAAAAACTAACTAGCCGAAGAGATATCGAGCTCAGATGTCTCAACAACTAATAAGGACTCAAAGACCAATGCCATTACATAAACACGAGAAACCACATAAAAAGAGTAAAGTTGACATCATCCATGAACTATCAATAGTAAAACTATAAGTTCATGAGAGGAAGAAGAGAGAGAACATGAATACACACTTTGGTGATCCATGAGAAGAAAAGCGAAGGAGAAGGAAACCATGGATGTATTGCCCCTAAAAATAGGTGATCCATGGAGAGGACATGGAAAATATTGCCCCTAGAGCTTGCCTAGGTGATCCATGTAAAGAGAGAGAGTGAGAACTCCATTAGTTCCACTCAGCCTCATGCGTGTGTGTGCAAGTGAGGTTCGAAGCGCCTCATAGGAGTCTATGCCCGAGTACACTACAACTTGTATAGAATGTATAGTACAAGTGTCAAGAAAGGTGTGATATCTCACTCTAAGAGACCATGCTCTGGTTCCAAGAATAATCACCCCGCATAAGATAAAAGTGGCATCATCTCGCTCTAAGAGATCGTTCTCTGGTTCCGAGAATGACCCATTGTACAAGAAAAAGTGATGACATTTTTCTCTAAGAGGTTTCCCTCTGGTTCCAAGAATGTCTCACTGTATAAGACAAGAAGAAGTGAAGACATCTCGCTCTAAGAGATTGTGCTCTGGTTTTGAGAATGACTCATTGTACAAAAAGTGATGACATCTTGCTCTAAGAGGTTTCCCTCTGGTTCTAAAAATGTCCCACTATTCAATGCATGAGAAAAGTATGGTTCAAAGGAGAAGTGTGGGTGCCCCCTCCCTTAAGATGTCAACATAGGTTGATGTTGATATCTTAAAGAAATAATAAAAAGGATACATACCTTCATCACAAAGAAGATATCCACTATGCAACAATATCTTTAATCCAAGCAAGAGAGGGAATATTCTTCAAGAAATGCTAAGATAGTTGAAAATAGATATCCGGTTGTAAGTGTAAAGGTGATCCTTGGAGGAGAAGAGATCTTTGTTCAAAATACATCTACCCCCAAGAGGAGTTGTCTTAGACAAATATAACATCTTCTAGAACAAGAAAAGGAAAGAAAAAGAATGCAATCCTTCCTCCTATTTCTAGGTGAAAGGGATTCTTGATGAGGGATGACTCACGTTTAGCCCCCAAAGGGATGGTTGGATTTATCATAGATGTACATTACCAAGTGTAAAAGAGGTCTTAGTCAAGGATTAACACTTCTTGTATAGGAGAGAATCCTTAAGCCAATAACCAACAATTGTGCACAGGGAATGACATCAAGTAATAGAACTCACACCATCCACTTAATAAGGAAAAGTAGATCCCTAGAGAAAGAGAGAGAGAAGGATCATTGGCCCCCATGCTAAGGGACAATGAGAAGAGCTTACACAATCTACTAGAGAGAGATTAAACATAAGCAAATGTGCAATGAACGTACATGGACACATGCAAGAAAATACATTAGTAAATGCAAAATACACATCTCAAGAAGTGGTAATCTTCAAAAAAGAAGAGAGAAAAAACATCATGCATTCCCCAATGGGGATTATTCATAAAAGAATACCATTGTAAGAAATGATAATCACATATGAAAAATGCAGCCCCTAAAGGAAATAATGATACAAGGGAATTGAGTGAACATTCTTGCCCCTCAAGTGAGGAGAACAAGGAGAAATATTACACATTTTTTGATGGTTATTAGTTTCAAGTGATATGCTATCCTAGTGGAACAAATCCTTTCAAGGAAGGGATACATACTTCTCAAGAGATCATTCCATGCTAAGGGGCATATCATACTTGCGAATAATCGAAACCATAGAAGAGGTAAGATTTCCAAGAGAATGAAGGAAAGAGAAGAAGTGTAGTACTAATTAAATATGCCCCTCTCCAAGCAAAGAGGGAAACCAAAGAACAATTATATGCTCACATAAGAATAACCCTATGCAAGAAAAGAGATCTAATAATGAATAATGCACCAAGATAGAGATAAATGTATAGAAAGAAGAAGAGAAATGGACTTCATGTTTCTGCCCCAAAGTATGCTAAAGTTAAACAATACCACCACTAATGATAAAGAGCCCCTGTGAAATGGCCTAATTATGCCATAGGATGAAGAGAAACATGAAGGGAAAAGAAGTGCTAAGGCACAATGTTTTTACCAAGAAATACAACTAGATCCTTTGTGAGACAAATGTGCGCAAGATCATATTGTAGTTGAACAAATTTCTTAAATGCATAACATTTTCCAAGAGAATGTGAATATAAATCATGAAAAATACAATATTCAATACCTTTCACTTGCTTAATATTTTGAGGAGGAAAGGAAATGTTCTTGTCATATTTCAACCTCTAATAGATTCTTCCAGCTTGAAGAAGAGGGTTTGTTAGAAGAAGGAGTTTCATTATCCACAATACTAATTTTGCCACTTTCTATGACATCTTGAATATATTTTGAAAATGAGGGCAATCATCAACATTATGGTCATGGGTTTGATGAAATGAACAAAAAAGACACTTTGAAGAAGAAGCATTCTTGCGGGCTCTCTTGATTTGTTGTTGTTGAAGGTAATCTTTAAAGTTTTAAAGCCTAAGAAAATCATCCATAGAAAGAGGGGTACCACTTCCTAGGCCTCTTGTAGCAGTTTGTGTAGGAGGGTTTATAGGGACACAAATTCGATGCTCAAATTTCCCAATTCCTTGTCCTTTAAAACCTTGTTTTGTAATTATATGAAAGCCACGACTATAAGAATGTTGCAATTGACTAGATGGAGAAACAAGATCATGAATTTCTTTGAAATCTGATGTGTAAGGAGGCAAAAAAGGATTTGTAGATGAAGGAGGAGTATCATGTGAAAGGAGAATTTCTTTGCCTTTATTAAGCTTATCCTTTTTGGAAGATTGGAGAAGTACATCTTCACCATCTAAAAGCTCATTTTTAGTGATTTCTATGCGAGGAGAAAGGTCATGAATAAAATGCATGACATCATCCTCCCTACATAGACTTTGATGTTGAAGATAGGTCTTAGGAGAATAAGAAGGATCTAAAAATGTAAGAATGTTGATGTTGTCATATTGCCCCCCTTGCTCAAGGGTATGTGTAGAAGAAGATGGATCCATATTACTTTCCAATGCTTTCTCTCTTGTAGAAAGATCATTGGGTAAAGCATTAGATCTCATTTCTTTCACATAAGATACCCTAGGAGAGGTACACAGATTAGGATCTCTAGGTTTAGGATCTACAAAAGCTTTAAGGTGATTAACATAGGAAATGCATTTTGTTAACAACATCACCATAATGCAACATAAATGATACATGAAAGCTTTGAGATCTAATTGAAAAGGAAATAATTTGGAAATCCTAACAACACAATATGACCAAGTGCTATGAAGAAAGAGAAGAAACAAGAAATGGAAGAAACTCTTATCCGAAACTTGATAAATATATGCAAAAATTAATGTAATCACATGCGAAAGAACAAGTAAATCCAATTTATTAATTGCCATTAAAAGTCTCTTAATTGAAATCTGAATTTGCTGGAAAAGCAAATTTAAAATTAGAACTTTTTATGAAAATTAATTTTAAGATGTGAATTTGATGAACTTTGAATTTGTGTTCGACCTTAAGGAGTGTTAAAATTGATAAAGTACACTGATTTTCTGGATTTGAGCAGAAAAATACAGTCAATTCCGTCTCCCGAAATTTCCGGTAAAAAGCCGAGGACCGTGGCGGGAGCACACACGGTTTGACCAATTTTTTTGGAATTTTTCAGGGATGATAGACATTATGATTTGAATGCGGAATCCAAAAAAACAACAGATTTGGAGATGTCTAGATCGGTCAAAATTGCAGTCAAAGGTCGAAAATGAAAAGATCTTAAAAATTAGGGTTTTATGATTTAACCACTAAATTTTTAGAATAAAGAGACATATTTGAATTGCAATTTTGAAATAGAAATCAGATTTGAAACAAGCAATTACAATTTTGCACTTAACAAGGTTAATTTTCTCAACATGAAAAATTAGGGTTTTTATGCAATTAACCTCTAAAATTTGCAAATAGATAAAACATAAAAATGAATATTTAAAATTCAAATTGCAATGAATCAGATCTAAGAATGAGAAATCAGAATTAATGTGTAAGACATCGGGTTCACCAAAATGTAAAGTGGAAAATTGGATCCTGGTGACTCCCCACCTAGGAGAGAGAAAGGAAGCCACTAGGATGATTTTCACTTGGGAGGAACTTTACATTCAAAAGAGGGGTTGAATCCACTAGATCCAAATCCAAGAGAGACAAGGATCTGAATACTAAGTGGATTGCAAGTGGTTGAAGTGTCATTTACCCTCTTTTGTAAATGAGAAAGTTGACTTGTTGACTATTTGGAAAAGAGAGAGGAAATGAGTGAAATGAGGTGCTACCAGTCCGGGATCGTGTTGTAACTTTGGATCTAAGATAATTAACTTGACGTGGATCTGCCCTACAAATTTGGAGAAAATTCATCGAGACCATGGCAGGAATGTACATGGTCCACCACAAAATTCGCGAAATGAAAAGGGTTCTTGCGTCTCTGCAAATGAAGCCCAAATTTGCAATTACAGTTGGGCACCTGCAATCTACACACAAAAAGAGAAGAAAAGGGGGTTGTGGATAGGGGTTTGCCTTAGTGAAACCTTGGTTGAGGAATCAACCTAGAAAGATAGTAATTGCAAATGCTTGAATGTAAACAATGGAGATGTATACCTTGTAGATCTGCAACTTGTTGATGATGATTGCTTTGCTTCTTCAATGTAACCACAAATGTTGTATGAAATGAAATGTAACATGACAAAAACCTAACACACACACATACTTGCAAATGAATGTTGTGATGTTGCTCCAATGGATGAATGAAGAAGACTTTAATGCTTGATGATGACCTTGAAATCTTGTATCTTCTCCTTATGCTCTCTATCTGTCCTTTCGTTTTTCATCCGTCATCCGTCATGAATGAATGAGGGTATTGAATTCCCTTTTATACATGCCTCAAGGATTAATTTTCAATCATCAAAGGCCGACAAAGAGGAATTACAAACCTTGAAGTCAAATAATGCATAGGAGACCGGGCATACCTAACATAGGGCCACCCTAAGAGGTGGGGACAGGGGCGCCATGCCACTGTCCTAGGGGGACAGGGGTGCCACGCCCCCGTGCTGCCCTATTTTGGGGCCCGGACAGGGTCTAGAGTAGATACAAGACATGAAGGAGAAAGAGAGAAGGGTTGAAAATGCATAAATAGGTCTCGGTTAGGGAAGGAGATGTCATCACCAAGGTGAGGACCCCAAATGTGGTTAAAATTGGAGAGGTCACAATTTTATGACACTACAGGGGGATATTCCTCCTACTAGATGAGATGCAAGCTCTAAACAATTAAAAAATTCTCAAGAAATTTTCCTTGATCAGATTAAGAAAAAAATTTGAAGCCAATTTAAATAGAATTGTGCAAGATTTAGTTGAGAAAGGTTATTATTTTTCAACCCTTCTAGAGTCACAAGAGGATACAAGTAGTTTACTATAAATTGGTGCTACTATGGAGGTGATTAGTAAATATCTTGGTGAACTACCTCTCTTCTCAAGTGATGATGAGATTCTCAAAATTATTAGTAAGAGTTTAGCAAAATTTGAGGACAAGGAAAAAGGAAAAATATTACTAGGGAAGATCCTTATTCAAAAACCAAGAAGAATGGTAAGGAGACATAATCCATAGTTGCTTTGATAGGCTCTATAAAAACTCAATAAGACTAAAATCCCCCTTGACCACTGGAAAGTATTAAATACATTAGTCAGAATATCAAGGGAATTGAATCCCTTAAAAATAAATATATCATTAGAAGGACCCTAAATCAGTTCAAAAATATTGATTAGGTATTTTTACAAGAGGGAAAATTAGTGAGCTTTATGTTGGAAACCATTTTGAAACTTGTGTGGGGAGATGCCATCCAACTCGACAGTGAACATGATAAAGGAAATGGTGGAATAATAATTATTCTTAACCATAATTAGTTCAAATTCACAAAAGACTATGTTTATTCTCCCTATAATATAAATAACTAGGTTTTCTTAAAAATTGATGGTCTAACATTCAGGAAATGCTCTATTTCTACTGCCATTGATGAAAAAGACATAATTATCTCTTGGAAATGGTTCTATAGCCTCCTTAATATTTCCTAGATCTTGGGTGGAGATTTCAACAGGGTTGAAAACAATGACGACAAAAATGTTGTATGGAGATTACTAAGAAAAGTTAATTATGTGGTAAGAAAAATGGACCATTGCAAAAGTTGGTCACACCTCTTGAGGACTCACTAACCTCTTGTCCACTCCAAGAAAACCATCAAGGTTATCTAATCTTTAAGATTTCTCACTAGGTTAATAAAGTGTTTATAACTCTTTGATGCCAACAAATAAAATTATTCAAATTATGGAAACCAAAAATGTAGGTTACTTAGATCGTATAGTGAACTCTACAAGCTCACTGTCTAGGATGTACACATGGGTTGAGGATGATAGTACGACGTGATAACATCTTGTTGGATGAGACATATAATCTATACTAGAGAGTATAGAGATAACTAAACATAGGTTTTGAGGACTAAATATGACATAAATATAAATAAAAGACTAAAATCAACTGAAGTAAATAAATGAAAAGACAAAGATGAGAGGAAGAAATTCACAAGAGGTCCACTGAATCAATCCTCTAGCCAATTATACTCCATTCTTCAGCAAACCTGCACAAAAAATAAGTGAGGATGGAAATGTTGGGGTTGTGATTTAGAGGCTTTTCGAAGTCAAACCCCTGTTTTGGTGTTTCCACCTCCATGAACAACCAAGATTGATGGATTTATAAGCCATAATGAAAGAAATGATAAAAGGAATGATAAAAATTATATGATAAATAGAGATGGATAAATGAATAATGCAGCAGGTGAGCGAGAAAGAACTCCCCTTCACCACCAAGAATTTGGAGCTTGTTGGATCGAAGAAAAGTACAAATCCCTCAAATATGTGAAGCTTTGATGATGACATTGATTCAATTAGCGAGTCAAACAATGGTGGATGAGATATAACAAATCCAGTGATAAAAAATCAAGAATCAAACCATAGAGCATAACATTGTGAGAGATATCAAGAGAGAGCTAGAAGAGACATAAAATGAATGAAAAAGGCAAGATAAAGGGACTGGAGATGCATCTCGACTTCGGTGCACATAGAAGGAGGTGTTATACTACCAGAATTAGCAGGTGTAACATATATACGACCACCTTCAGTCTAAATATCTATGGGATGAATGTTTGGTGCACAAATGTCTTCATGATATGCATGTGTCCCAGAATTAAAAAAGTCCACATAGTCGAGAAACCAAACAAAAAAGCTGGCAAAGCAGGCTTAGCAAGCGGATGAGGTGGAAGCTTGATCATAATATTTGATATGGCTTAAATTAGAGACACCATGTGACATGGAATTACATAGAGTGTCATTTGTGACACTACACTCATATTATGCAAAATTGTTATGGTTTCGACCTGTTGCAAGATGAATTCTTGTCCTGCCTAAATTGCCCATTTCATAGCCTCTTATCTAATGAAGATGCATCTACATCTAGTATTTTTTTTAATATCTTGTCATACAATTGTTGTCTGAATATATTTAGTCTAGATATTACCTTTGTCATGAAAGTTGCAACACCTATAGAAGTGTCTCACGGTAAGAAATTCAACATTAGCTCAATGAATTGACTACATCCCAATGCTATGACCTACTGCAAATGTTGCAAAACCACACTTTTGTATTTACATGGGATTATCATGACATAAGGGCATTGATCCTAGTTGGTGCATGCATATAATATACATCAATGAAGGTTGTATATCGATGAGACAACTATAAAGGAGAATGGATCCAACACTTAGAGACATAGTCAAGGTTGAACTATGGAAACTTTTGGATGCAAGGTTCATATACCCTATTTTAGATAGTGAATGGGTGTCTCCACTAGTCATTGTGCCAAAAAAGGGAGGTAAATGGAAATAGTGTGTAGAATACAAGGAGCTAAATATAGAACCCAAGAAGACCATTTTACCTACCCTTCATTGATAAGATTCTATATTCATTAGCAAGAAAGAGATGCTTCTCCTTAGATGGGTTTAGTGGCTATAACGATATTAAAATAGCTCCTGAGGATTAAGACACGATTATTTTCACATTCCCTTGGGTACATATGCCCACTTAGTATTTCATTTTGGATTGTGCAATACCCCAACCACATTCCAATGAGTTGTATTAAGAATATTTTAATATTATGATTATGATTCAATGGAAATTTGCATGTATGATTTAACACTTATGAGAACTCTTATGAGGAGGCATTGGCAACTTTGGAAAACATTATTCAAAGGTCTGACATGAGAATTTTTTTATGATGATGGAGGAAGGTGTTGTCCTTGACCACTTTGTGTCACATGAAGGAATTCAAGTAGACCCAACCAAGATTGAAATTATTTCAAGGTTTCTAGTACCACAAAAGCAAAGAGATGTAAGAAGCTACCTTGGACATGGATGTACTTACAAATGCTTTAAAATATTTTAATAAGATTGTTTCCCCTCTCTTTACATTACTTAAAGGAAGTAGAGTTTGAATAGCTTGGGTATATGCCTTATATTTACAAGAAAAATGTAGCAGAAGCAAAGAAGATTGTGGATGAATGAGTAGAACACATTAACAAACTAGAAGTGACTAATAATATTACTCAATGCACAATCGAGGATTACAAAAGGTTCAAAGAATTCATGGCTAGATCAGGGAAAGTGTTATGGTTTTTTGTCAAAACAGATGGATAGAGATTACCTGTGAACTCAAGAGGAAATAACTCCACTCAATTTACAACAACATTACATTGGAATCAAGGGTAACGAGGTATATTAGATCTTCCTTGGATACTGATACCACTTGTCTCCCACTCACATTTCATCCACCACTCCTCTTGTATCCAATTCCACATTGGTTAGGAAGAAAGTTGGGTATGGCTAAAGATAAGTAACAATGGGAGAAGATAACATGACATAAGGGTTTTTATATGATGCAGGTCACATGTGTCAATGAGTTATTAGACTATAGACTTGATGTATTACAATATAATTTTAGGCCTTAGTTTTCTTGGGGACAAGCAAAAGTATAGTTGGAGGGAGTGCTGGGCACTAGAAATGATATTGTTTTATTTGTTTTATTTTAACTTTCATGTAAGACATTTTTTTTTTTGACTTCATCTTGAACCATGTTTTAACTTGATAGGTGATACATATGACATATAATGAATGAATATGTTTTATGGATAATCATGGCTAACATAATCTTTGAATGTTATAAATGGTAATAACGTGGATGAATACTTATTTTAAGATACTAACTTGCAATTGAAGGATTGATGGATGACTTGCAGCCAAATCAAAATGTTCCCTACAACCCATGTGGAAATAGTCAAGATGGTGTAAAATACAACTGGTACCACTACTGACCTTGTTTTTGAAGAATAATTGCACTCAAGGGATGTGAAGGAGTTGGAGGCTAAGTGGAGGTCATGCTTCTTACGTAATCCATTCAATTCTTGCATGTTTCCTATCCTTTCCGTTTCGTTATTGAATAAGAGTCCAATTAGGACTGTGACTCCTATTAGTTTAGTTTTTGCTTTCAATTTTATAGTAGAATCATTCATCCTCACCATTAGGGAGTATTAGGTGTTCATAATAGATTCTAGTATGTAATTAACCCACTATCTTGGGATTGTGTATACAATCCACTCCTATCGAAGCTGGGGGATCTTCCAAATATATGATGGATACCGGATTCTACTATATTGTTGGTTAATTACTAAAGTTATTATCATCTATTGTGTATAGTTGAAGAATGAATAAAGTGAATGATTGATGATATCCTGAGTTATTACTACTTTGTGATCAAAGGTTGCAACCCTCAAGCAAGGGCCACTTGAGGTAGTGTAATCCTCGTTCTAGTTAGATTGTTAATTTAGCAATAGTTATGTTGTTCATTGCTTTAACATATTAGTTGTTATAATTATTCTTCTTCAATTAGATAAACATAATCTGTTAATGATATTTTGTAGTATAGATTGTGAATTAAAGTTGCAACACAATTATAACACTACACTACTGACAACCACTGCTGAGTCACTTGCCAATTAATTGTAGCAACTGTTGTGTAGATACGTTTGCATTCTAGCATTGTTTATGTTCCAATTAATTGTTGAATTTAGTTAGTTTCCTTTACACAACTTATATGTAGCTTAAAGTATCATTGGTTGCACATATAATGCCAACATTATCCAAACAGATACATCCCTAGTCGGTAATTAGATTGTTGGAGAAATACAAGATCCGAAAGCATAAACTAACTTCCACTAGTGAAACAATGAACACAAAGACATGCCTTTCATATTACGAAAATGAAATACAATGAGCAACCTTGCATACATAGGCAAGGGTGTGAGGGTGATAAGGTAGGAGTGAAACTCTGACTACTCGTCCAAAGGTGCGACACTTGTGAGAAAAGTAACATTTTCTCATGCAAGTGGCAAGATAAGATGCATTAGGTGTTTCCAAAGGTGAATGCATGTATGTACACCACATGAGGTGAGACAAAGTCATGAGAAAAGCCTAAGTAAGCTTAAGCTAGGTGTAAATAGGTCTATGCTAGTAAAGGTGATATCCTAACTAGATAGATAAAGACATTATTTACACTAACACCTCCTCTAAGTGCAACTTAGGGAGGAACGTGTGCATGATGATGAGTCATGACTACGAGGCCATGTTAGGTACTAATGTAAAAATATACTGGGAGCAAAAATCCTCTCCAAAAGAGATGATACAAATAAAATGAATTGGACAAGTGAAAGAAGAAATTGATAGAAGGACTCATGATGACCCCCCAAGGGCTACTTCTAGCACAAGTACAACAATGTTCCTCCCATAAGAGAGAATGAAGAGAAGATCATGTGACTCCCATAGAAAATGTAAAGTCATGAACTCCATGCAAAAAATGCTTCCTCCCAAAATTGATAAGAGAAGAGAAACCATGTAGCCTCTTCTAAGAATACCTCTTGTAGTACTAGTAGATGCTCAATACTGGATGCTAAAGATGATCCACAATCATTGAACAATGTTTCTCCCTTTGGGAAGAAAGAGAACCACATAAGTGTGCATAGGATCTTTCGTTTCTAGATAGAAACATATAGGAAGAAGAATGAAAAAATACCCCTCTATTTGCAAATTATAGCAAAACGAAAAGTGCTCCCCCCTAAAAATATTAGTTATTATAGAGAAATAAATACTTGCCCTTTACAAAAGGCTTTTATTGTCAAAAGAAAATTGCCTTTTGAATATTGGAAAGTTAATTGACTGTTAATAAGAGTTAAAAAATAGCAATTACAATAAATATTTGTTAAACTAACAAATAGTAACAAATAAAATAAAGGGAAACCACCATGTGTTGACACATGCTGATAATCTCCACACAAAATAGCACCATGAAAAAATTTCAAATCTACAAAACACATCATTTTTTTGCTCGTTTTTTTGTAGTTTAACAACAATGAAAAGGCAGATCATGAAGATTGAGAATCTAAAAATTTCATAAAAAATCCGTTGTGTTTTACAAACTTAAGAAACTATAAGACAGCATATTAATGTACCATTTTGTGTGGACATTAGCCGCATAGGAAACCAAAGTCTTTTCACACCAAATAAATGGACGAGATGGTGCTTTTCTCTTGTTGTTGCAGGTTGTTGACTGAGCAAATCTATTGTGGTGAACGTGGAAGTTGGTAGAAGTGTTGTTTCTGCTGAAAAAATCTTTGATGAGTGCCTTGAAAAATCATCAAAAAAACCTGGCAGCTATTGGTGAGGTGACGTCAAACTGGATTCGTTGCAGATTTTTGTGGAAGAGAGGTTTGATGAAGTTTTTCTACGTGGGTGGTGGGAGGTGGCGATGGAACTTGTTTAAGCACTGTAAAATCTTTCACTAATTTATACCCGTAAAAAGGGGTATGGAACCCTGTGTGGATGGGATATGCGAGCTGGGTAGGAATTGACACTACCTTTTGAGTAGAAGCTAAGTGTTGGATTTACATTGATGCAGAAAGAAACATGCAATCATGTATTTGAGAAGCACAAATTAACTTTCATTAGCAAAACAATGAACACAAAAGTATGTCTATTATATATGAAAATGAAGAGCGTGTAAATACAATGAGAAACCTTGCATGTATAGGCAAGGCTGTGAGGGGGATAAGGTAGGAGTGAAACTTTGGCTGCCCCTCCAAAGGGGTGTCACTTGTGAGAAAAGTGACATGTACTCATACAAGTGACAAGTCAAGATGCATTAGGTGTCTCCAAAAGGGAGTATACTTGTCTACATCAGACGAGGTGAGGCAAAGTCATGAAAAAAAACCTAAGCAAATTTAAACTAGGTTTGAATAGGTCTATTCTTGTAAAGGTGATATTCTAACTAGGTAGATAAAGACACTATTTACACTAACATAAATGAGCCTCTTTAGGATGGTAGATTACTTAATATAGGATCTGTTGGTCCATTAAACGTATTCATTGAGTTGTGTGCATCAACTTGTTGTACTTGGGAAGAATTGGTCAATTTGCTAATTTGTATTAGAAACTTATGGTTTTGGAAAGGTTATTATTGAAGTGCATTTGACATGTTTTTAACCTTCTTAAATGATAGCTAGGATATTTTAAGAACTTATTAAGGGTGTAGAGAAATCTTATTTGACTAATAAACATCTTACAATCATTCAAATTATAACATCAATGACATAAATGATAGAAGAATGCCATTATTAATTAAAAATTCTCAAAGAATGACTTTAGCATTCTAAAGTTGGCGATGCTTTGATTGTGGTAGTTTATCCTATATTTATGAACTTTAGGAAGTTGAAGGGATTTGTTAGATATGATCTCCATGCTTGGATAAAGGTTAGATAGATGGTAGCTGGTTTTGGAGTCATAAGTTGATAGATTGTATGCGTATGCAAAGTATGTGTGAGCATACAAGAATTTGCTTAGGTATTTCAAAGCTCTTTTGAGCATTGTTAGGGCTCATTTGGACTAAATTGGTCAATATAACCAATGTAATTCCTTATTTCTTAGTGAAATGGGGAGTTTTCATTCCTTGGACTAGATTTTTTAATCCAAAATTTGTCATTCTATATTTGGGCATGATTGTTTACTTTTTGTTTTGCATTATTGACATTGATATCTCTAAGTGATTTGAATATATTGAAGTTGTAGTTCTTCTATTGTTAATTGGATTAAATGAAAGTTGTAGTATGTTTCAACTATTGAGGTTAAATTGAATCCATTGACAAGGGGCAAAGTGTTGCAGAGCTACTTTATTTATGGATCAACGTGGAGCAAACTCTTTTTGATGCAAGTATATAATGTCTTCAAAGGCTCGAGGGTTTGATGCAACAAATTGTGAAAACAACTTAAGATCCTTAAAGTTATGCAGAAATGGAAGCAAAGGACAAGGGTTTATTGTAACCCATGGTTAAGTATTAACAATAAAGAACAAACAATTGGAGACATCCAAAAGGTGGCAATCAACTAAGGTCCAAATTTTCGGTGAAGCATTAAGAGCATTATGAGTAAACAAGTTTTTTTTAAAAGCAGAAAGAATTAAAGCACACATATAAAAATAACTAAATAGATAAAAATGTAACCCTAAAGGATAAGCATATAAGTTACGAGTTCACTAAAATGAAGGGAAATAAAATAATTTTTTTCAAATATCTAAAGTGTGTTAAATGAATAAAATCAATAAAATGTAAGTAATATGTAACATTCAAGATATATAGTTAAGTCTAATCAATTACATGAAATGAGACAACAAATATGGAAATGAGACAACAAATATGGAAATTAAACATGTGCTGAAATGAAAATAAAGCAAATTAAGGTTGCATAACTTGAAATTTCAATTTCAATTGGTATGACACAATGATAGAACATTGCAAACCTATAATATAGATTGAATATTGTATTACAACATAAACATGATTGATGTCTCAGGAGCTAAGAGTTTGGAACAAAACCATTGTACCAATCTTGAGCAGTGGTGTGATACCATCTGAATTCATGTGATTTTGTCCAAATTAGAATTAGGTCTTCAATACTTGTAACACTTGTCGGCACAATGACTTTTAAAGTAAGGAAAAAGTGGCGGTGTTAAGGAGCATTATAGATCTTTCTTAGAAGGATTGAAGTTCAAGACTATAACATGCCTTAATTAAGTCCAGTATTGAGTTAATAGTGAAAGTAAAAATGATTGTGGAGTTGGTTATCAATGTAGATAAAGAAGTCATTCTGCCCAACTTACAAAATCATTAAGACACAAATATACCAATGTGTTGTCCAAAATATGCTCTTAATGTGAGCTATGCCAATTTAAAACGACTTTGGGATGATCACTTCAAATGCATGCCCTAGGTGCCAAATATTAACACCTTTTTGTGTGCACACTAATGTCCACCATGGAAAGTAAGTAATTTGAAATTTGAAAAAGATGGACAAGATAAATGACTATAATTAGGTTGGATCATAATTGTAAAACCATCCTAGATGAGAGAAGTTCTTGGAAGTGTACCAAAGGTGTCTTCTACAAAATACTTCTAGGCATTATAGAGTGTTGGAATGGGTCTTGGGTTAGTGTGTGTCGAAAGAAACCAACATATGCTAGACATATGTATTAAAGTCATGAACCAATGTGATGTAAATGAAATGGTAAATCATGAGGGTATGCATTGTCCTCCTCTATAACTTTTAAGGTGCAACTAATACCCGTTTATGGAAGTAATTAAAATAACAATGATAAACTCTTGAAAAAAATATAATTTTTTTTTTTGATGAAAAACCAATTGTATTGCTAATATAATTTTGTTTATGTAGTGTTGTTAAGATGTATAGTAATGGTCGTAAGAGCTATATGTTGGAAATGTGGTATCAACCTGCAATAGGAGGAAACAATTCAAACACACACATGAAACATTGCATTAGAGGTTAGAAATGAATCAAAACAAGTTAAATGAATCTAAACTCTTTAAATCGTTCCATGTTCCTCTATCTCCAAGGATCTTCAAGATTCAAGGTGGCTCTCAGCTTGGAAGAGCACTTGATTCTTCAAGATGACAACCTAAAGAATGAGATTTATGATTCTAAGATCTAAATGGAATGAAACCAAGATCCCAGTGATGATTTAGATATGAAACTAGATGATTATAGGATGCAAGATATTGATATGAAGCTTAAACTAGTATGAAAATGATACTAAGATGAAGCTAACATGATATATCTAAGATTAGAATGCTATCAAAATGATCTAACATGCTATTCTATCAAAGAGAGATAATATGCTTAATGTTATGAGACTATAAGTTTGATGCACAAAGACTTTTTCTTTTGAAGAAGGAATGGGCTCTATTTATAGGGAAAATAGGGCAATGAAGGGTCAATATTGGATGATCTTAACAAGGGCCAGGATTAAAAGTTAATCAATCCATGTTCACAATTCTCACCAATGAAATGGTGACAGTGTCAACAAGAGATTGCTTGAGAGGAGATGCAAGAAGCATTAAATGCTTGAGAAGACATGAAGGTTACCTTAGGAGGTAAGAGTTAAGGTTATCCATTGGATAAAGCTTTTACCCAAGGGGTAAACTCTTGTGCAAGGGTTAAAGGAAGAACCATGGTCAAAGTAATGAATGCTTGATGAGACCCTTGGGTTAGATGAGGGTTGAGTTAGGCAAAAAGTCTCTAACCATGCCACTAAGGGTTAGTTAACCATTAATGGTTTGAAGACTTTGGGGACAAATTTGTAAGAGTCCTTCCAAATTTGGGGGCATTCAACAAGTTAGCTTGTTGAATGGATAAAGGCTTTAATGATTTTTGAAGACTTTACTCCAAATTTGAGAAGTGGCCTCCTCAAATTTAGGGAAAAGGGATAATGGATGGGTTTGGGCTAATTGATTGGGATTAGATGGATTCTAGAAGACATTAGGAATAGGGTTTAGGATGCAAGTGGGAGATGTAGGAAAATGCAAGTGGGTGAGGAAAATAGAATTTAATTAAAATAAAATTAATTTATTTCAATTGTGGTTGCAACTTGCATTTGTAGGATTTTGCAAGTGGGGGGATTTTAATTAAATGTAAATTTAATTAAATGGGATAGAAGGGGGATTTTAATTAAATGTAAATTTAATTAAATGGGCTAGAAGGGGGATTTTAATTAAATGTGAATTTAATTAAATGGCTTAGATAGAAGAATGGTATATTAATTAAATCTTAATGTAATTAATTGGAAGAATTAAGAATAATTAAATGAATAAAATAAACTTAATCGATTGTGCAACTTTTAGGTGTCTACATTTTTCCCCTCTTTGAGTTAATGTGTGATCACATGTTGATTCAAAGACAATCTATTGGATATGATGTCAAAATTTGATCGATATGATGTTGTGGATATGAAAATATTGATTTGATATGAAAGTCAATATGATGCCCTAGATTTGATGAATGATATTGATGATGCTTCAAATATGAAGAATTGATTTGATATGAAACTGATATGAAATTGATGTTGAGATTTGATATGATAATGCCCCCTCGGGAGATCGTTCGTAGGCATGAATGATCTCTCGAAAGAAGAAGAATTCTATTTGAAAGATAGAAGAGTGGATAGTGATGACATGCATGGGTTTGATAAGATTTATTAGGTTGATTGGATTGAGATTAAGATTGATTTCTGGTTAAGATCAATTCTGGTTTCAGGTATGACACCTCCTGTATAAGACATGGATGATCGAGCGTCTGGTTTCAGAAATGATACTGCCTGTATAAGACATGGATGTTCGAGCACTTGGTTTCAGGAATGATACCGCCTGTATAAGACATGGATGATTGAGCATTTGGTTTCATGAACGATATATCCTATATAAGACCGATCAAAACGCCTGGTTTCAAGAACGATATATCCCGTATAAGAGTTGATCAAAACGCCTGGTTTTAGGAACGATATATCTTGTATAAGAGTTGATCAAAACACCTAGTTTCAGGAACGATATATCCTGTATAAGAGCTGATCAAAACATCTGGTTTCAGGAAAGATACATCCTGTATAAGACATGATAGAAGATAGTTTGGAAGAATGATAGAAGATAGTTTGGAAGAATGATGAAGATAGTTTGGAAGAATGATGAAGATATGAAAGTGAAGAAAGATTTCATGATGATGTGATAGATATGCATGTGAGGGATGCAATGAATGATATGCACTATGTTTTGATATGAGATTTTATAAGGATGATGTGATGCTTAGATAAATGCTCTTGATTTTGATTATGATGTAAATGTATGATTCATGATTTTGATAAGCAAAATGTGATGATGCATTGCTTTGATTTATGAGATGTGAGATGTTTATGATAATGAAATGATACTAATGCAAGATTAAAATGATAATGATGTGTAGCTAATGCAAAGCTTAATATGCAGTCTCGTTCTCAATGTTGCCATCTATTGTGATCAAAGTGCCAGTGCTTCCTTTATTTTCATCATCGAGCCTTGATTTGTTGAAAGTTGATACAAGCATCATGGTATAATTGAACCGTAATGACCTGAGTATAACTTACATGGATTTTGATATTGCAAGATGGCACAAGCGTCGAGGTATAATTGAACCAAGATGACATGAGTGTTGCTTGTGTAAACAGACAAGAGTTAGGCTTTGTCCCATACAAATCCAAAATGTCCTCAGCGATATGCCACTTGATTGCTTCGTAGGACAAATTTGCATGATAAAAGACCACTCATAGATAGCAGACAAATAAAACATCACATTCCTTCCTTGCTTCTCTAGTCGTTGAGACATCCTTGAGTTACTTAGGAGAGATGATAAGCAAAAATTAACAACCATAAGTAAGCATGCATGCTATTTGGAATGTATTCATGTCAATTAAAACATCTTGCAAATAGATCTTTGTTTAGTTGAAATCAGTTTAAGTCTGTGATGTTTAGATTTATTTAATTGTTGATTGTCATTTGTTGGTTGTTTTGATCCTTGTTGTCTTGCTACGTGTTTGGTCTGATGTTGAAAATCTTGAAGGTGAAATGCCCCCATCGAGGTTAGGATTTTGCCCCTTGCTGCTGATACTACTTCGATATGGATATGTACACTGATCACCAAGCCATGGTGGAATACGATTTGGATAATTGATTCAGATAAATCAAGGACAATGACTACGCTAAGTATATCCAGGATTGATAAACATTAGTGAATTTCTGGTGATGTCTCAGATGGGTTGATATGATATGTACAATATGATTTGTGAAACATGTACTGCCATCAATTGATAAAGATAAGACTAACTAGAACAAAATCTAGTAGTCATACTGATCTATGTCATTGTTTTGATTTGTTTGATGATTGATAAAAATGTCTGGTTTCAAAGAGTGAGTACCTCATATAAGACCGATCTGTCTGGTTTCGAGTGTACCTATCCTTGTATAAGACATGTTGATGTTGATGTTGATAGATGGATTGATTATCAAGACTCGATGATTGATAGGAATGTCTGGTTTCAAAGAGTGAGTACCCCGTATAAGACCGATCTGTCTAGTTTCCAGTGTACCTATCCCTATATAAGACATGTTTGATATTGATGTTGATTTCGAGTAATGAATTGATTAACAAGACATGTGATCAGTTTGATTGTAGAATTTTGAGAGTTTGCATGTTGTTGATGTGATTCGATGGATGGTCCATGCTTTCATGTTTTGATTTTTGATTTTTGATTTTGTTGATTTTTTTATTTTTAGCTTTTCGATATTTTGATTTTTTTGAGTTTTTGGATATTTCGATTTTTTTTTTTGTTTTGGATATTTTGATTTTTTTTTGAGTTTTTGGATATTTTGATTTTTTTGCTATTTTTTTGGATTAGAAGAAAGATGTATTTGGTTGCCCCAATGTATAGCAAGACACACAATATTATGAATGGATGACTAAATCATTGAGGTGGGAATGGATTTTTTTGTCCATAGTTTTGATCGAGATCAAGGATGGAAAAGGGGATATGGATTAGAGATAGGATATGGATAGCACTGGATGATGGAAGCAATGAATATATAGGATAGATAGTATGGATAAGAGGATATGGATTAGAGGACATGGATGAGGTGAAACAAGATCATAGATAGCACTCGATGATAGAAGATATGAATAGATAGGATAGATGGATATGAATAAGAGGATATGGATTAGAGGATATGGATAAGGTGAAGCAAGATTGTAGATAACACTGGATGATAGAAGTAGTGAATAGATAGGATAAGGGATATGGATTAGAGTGAAGTAAGATCGTAGATAGCACTGGATGATAGAAGAAATGAATAGATAGGATAGATGGTATGGATAAGAGGATGTGGATAAGGTGAAGCAAGATTGTAGATAGCACTGGATGATAGAAGAAATGAATAGATAGGATAAGGGATATGGATTAGAGGATATGGATGAAGTGAAGTGAGAATAGAGTGGATGAAATTTGCCCCCTAGCATAGAGGTTTCCATTTGCAAAAAGGTGATATGTAAGATTATCACAACATTTAGCACCATCTGAATAAGTGTTCCTGAACTTTTTAAAGATAGAGACCCAACCCACACTTAGAACCTCTGGAAAATTCAACCGAACATTTCTAGCAATTGGGAAGTAGACTCAAAAGGGAAGAAGAATCCCAAACTGGATCAAGGTACTTAGTCTTTGATTACCCATGTGTGTGCAAGTGAGTTCATTCTGGCTCATATCATCATTGTAATCTTCAGAATCCAGCATGGCTAGCTACATGAGTTATCTTGACTTCAAAAGCATCCTGGATAGAGCCTCGCTGCCAGTGAGCCTCCATAGCCCCGACGAGGTTATCGCTATAATCTCACAAATATTGCTCCATTGCCAGTCAGGCATCCATAGCCCCAATGGAGTTATTCGCATGTTCCCATAGCCAAGCATTTTGATATTGCATTCCATTGCATTGTTCTTTTCTTGATATTGAATTTCTTGCTCATGCTTTTGATAGTTGTTTTTGCTCTTTATTTTTCTTGCATTGGCTTGTAAGTGATGAAACTTACATGGGTCTGATAATTACAGTGGCACTGAAGAAAGATTTTAGATTTTTCACTAGCCATGTCTTCAATTTAAGAGATCACAATGATTTAGAGCAATCTATTAAGCGTATGAGATATAGTAATCAAAAGATGTTAATACCAAGATACGATAAGTGGTTCTTTTCTGGATTGAGTGTTTATCCCAACCAAAAGAAAATGTTAAAGAGGAGCAACCTCGGATTCTGAAGCATTTCATGAATAGATATCTAGGAAAAGGACTGAACATTAGATTCGAGCATGGGCAAGTATGTGACAAAATGACACAAACACCTATCTCACAGATGAAAGATTTTATGTGAAGGATTGAATGATAGGGATTGAAGGATAGAAAAGAGGTGTTAGATAATAGATAGAATGTTTGAATATTTGTATGAGGATAGATGGAAACGCATTCAAGATGAGTGTTGGTATGCAACTTGAGAAGTGATGAAGAGATGGATGAAAGTTGAATTTTGGGACATAAGGACCCAAAATAGATAGAGGAAATGATGGAAGAATAGTTTTGGAAAGATATTTAGATAGAGGGTTGAAAGAAGTTCAATGATGTGTTCATTTTCTGATCTTTCTTATGGATCATTTGAGGTGATGGATTGGTGGATGGATGAAGATAAGGACCCAAGATGGATGGAAGAAATTGAGAGTTTGATTGTGGAATGAAAGGACCTAAGATAGATTTGGAGGATGAAGAGTTTGATTGTGGAATGAAAGGACCTAAGATAGATTTGGAGGATGAAGAGATTGACTTTGGAATGAAAGGACCTAATATAGATTTGGAGGATGAAAGGATTCCTTGATCTTGATCTTGACTTGGAGTAGGATCATTTGAGTTTGTGCTTTCCTCTTGATTTGAAATTAGACTAGTGGAGGAGATGGAAGGGATATCATGCTCTTTCTTAGGAGGTGGATGTTGAATGGGACTCTGCTCTTGAGATGAAAGGGGATCATTGTGTAGGGGATCATCATAAGATTCTTGATAGGTGGGATCTTGATAAAAAATGGGATTAGATTGGAGAGCCATGATATCTTGATCTTGATTTACGCTAGGAGTCATTTCCTTTGACTGAGTTTCCTTTTTATTGGTTTGATAATGAATGGTCATATGAATGATCAAGTCTGATAGTGGTTGAGTTGCCTCTAGGTCTCATTGGTGGTATTCCTATAAGCAACTTTCTGTACAAGTATATTGTATTTTGTTGTTAATTTCTAAATAATATATTGGGAAGCGTTTAGAGTGTGGGTTTTTCTCTTGAAATGTTTTTTCCCACATAAATCACCGTGTTGTGGTATGCATGCTATTTATGTTTATTTCTGTTAAGTTTTTGTAACTGTTGTAATGATCTGCAAAAGTTTTTGTATTACCCTCCTCTAAAGTTTAGTGTAGGAAGTTGTTTCGCTACTTTATTTCCTTAGAGTAAATAGGGAGCTACAATCAATGCTTAATCAAGAATTAGAAGAGGAGTTGATAGGTTAAAAAGAAAGGAAAATTGGATTGTAAGAGAAGGTTAAATAGTTAAAAACATAGTTGATACTTCATAAGCATGATGGTACAAGGCTAAATAAGCTACCATATCTAGCTATAGTAGAGATACAAAAGAATGAGCTACCTCCCACTAAGAAGGAAGAAAATGGTCCCGTAACACCCCTACCAATTACAACATTAACCCTTTGACTTGCTCTGTGTCAATGCACAATTGAATTTTGAATAGGTTAAATAGCAAAGGGAGAAGGAAAAGGAAGAAATCAAGATCAAGTATTGGGATAAACTGGAAGAGGACTCAAAGGTGAAGAAATTGACAATCACTTTGGAAAAAATGGTTGACTTGGAAAATCAACTAAGGAGTTATAGACTTCTAGCTTGGGTATATGCCTTATATTTACAAGAAAATTGTAGCAGAAGCAAAGAGGATTGTGGATGAATGAGTAGAACACATTAACAAACTAGAAGTGACTAATAATATTACTCAATGCACAACCGAGGATTACAAAAGGTTCAAAGATTTGGTGGCTAGATCAGGGAAAGTGTTATGGTTTTTTGTCAAAACAAATGGAGAGAGATTACCCGTGATCTCAAGAGGAAATAACTCCACTCAATTTACAACAACATTACATTGGAATCAAGGGTAACGAGGTATATTAGATCTTCCTTGGATACTGATACCACTTGGCTCCCACTCACATTTCATCCACCACTCCTCTTGTATCCAATTCCACATTGGTTAGGAAGAAAGTTGGGTATGGCTAAAGATAAGTAACAATGGGAGAAGATAACATGTCATAAGGGTTTTTATATGATGCAGGTCACATGTGTCAATGAGTCATTAGACTATAGATCTGATGTATTACAATATAATTTTAGGCCTTAGTTTTCTTGGGGACAAGCAAAAGTATAGTTGGGGGGAGTGATGGGCACTAGAAATGATATTGTTTTATTTGTTTTATTTCAACTTTCATGTAAGACATTTTTTTTGTTTTGACTTCATCTTGAACCATGTTTTAACTTGATAGGTGATACATATGACATATAATGAATGAATATATTTAATGGATATTCATAGCTAATATAATCTTTGAATGTTATAAATGGTGATAATGTGGATGAATACTTATTTTAAGATACTAACTTGCAATTGAAGGATTGATGGATGGCTTGCAGCCAAATCAAAATGTTCCCTACAACCCATGTGGAAATAGTCAAGATGGTGTGAAATACAACTGGTAAGGAGCACTACTGACCTTGTTTTTGAAGAATAAATGCACTCAAGGGATATGGAGGAGTTGGAGGCTAAGTGGAGGTCATGCTTCTTACACAATCCATTCAATTCTTGCATGTTTCCTATCCTTTCCGTTTTGTTATTGAATAAGAGTCCAATTAGGACTGTGACTCCTATTAGTTTAGTTTTTGCTTTCAATTTTATAGTAGAATCATTCATCCTCACTATTAGGGAGTATTAGGTGTTCATAATAGATTCTAGTATGTAATTAACCCACTATCTTGGAATTGTGTATACAATCCAATCCTGTCGAAGCTGGGGGATCTTCCAAATATATGATGGATACCTAATTCTAGTATATTGTTGGTTAATTACTAAAGTTATTATCATCTATTGTGTACAATTGAAGAATGAATAAAGTGAATGATTGATGATATCCTGAGTTATTACTACTTTGTGATCAAAGGTTGCAACCCTCAAGCAAGGGCCACTTGAGGTAGTGTAATCCTCTTTCTAGTTAGATTGTTAATTTAGCAATAGTTATGTTGTTCATTACTTTAACATATTAGTTGTTATAATTATTCTTCTTCAGTTAGATAAACATAATCTATTAATGATATTTTGTAGTATAGATTGTGAATTAAAGTTGCAACACAATTATAACACTACACTACCCACAGCCACTGTTGAGTCACTTGTCATTTACTTGTAGCAACTATTGTGTAGATACATTTGCATTCTAGCATTGTTTATGTTCCAATTAATTGTTGAATTTAGTTAGTTCCATTTACACAACTTATAGGTAGTTTAAAGTATCATTGGTTGCACATATAATGCCAACATTATCCAAACAGATACATCCCTAGTCGGTAATTAGATTGTTGGAGAAATACAAGATCCAAAAGCACAAACTAACTTCCACTAGTGAAACAATGAACACAAAGACATGCCTTTCATATTACGAAAATGAAATACAATGAGCAACCTTGCATACATAGGCAAGGGTGTGAGGGTGATAAGGTAGGAGTGAAACTCTGACTACTCGTCCAAAGGTGTGACACTTGTGAGAAAAGTAACATTTTCTCATGCAAGTGGCAAGACAAGATGCATTAGGTGTGTCCAAAGGTGAATGCATGTATGTACACCACATGAGGTGAGACAAAGTCATGAGAAAAGCCTAAGTAAGCTTAAGTTAGGTGTAAATAGGTCTATGCTAGTAAAGGTAATATCCTAACTAGATAGATAAAGACACTATTTACACTAACACCTCCTCTAAGTGCAACTTAGGGAGGAATGTGTGCATGATGATGAGTCATGACTACGAGGCCATGTTAGGTACTAATGTAAAAATATATTGGGAACAAAAATCCTCTCCAAAAGAGATGATACAAATAAAATGAATTGTACAAGTGAAAGAAGAAAGTGATAGAAGGACTCATGATGACCCCCCAAGGGCTACTTGTAGCACAAGTACAACAATGTTCCTCCCATAAGAGAGAAAGAAGAGAAGGTCATGTGACTCCCATAGAAAATGTAAAGTCATGAACTTCATGCAAAAAATGCTTCCTCCCAAAATTGATATGAGAAGAGAAACCATGTAGCCTCTTCTAAGAATACCTCTTGTAGTACTAGTAGATGCTCAATACTGGATGGTAAAGATGATCCACAATCATTGAACAATGTTTCTCCCTTTGGGAAGAAAGAGAACCACATAAGTGTGCATAGGATCTTTCGTTTCTAGATAGGAACATATAGGAAGAAAGAATGAAAAAATACCCCTCTATTTGCAAATTATAGCAAAACGAAAAGTCCTCCCCCCTAAAAATATTAGTTATTATAGAGAAATAAATACTCGCCCTTTACAAAAGGCTTTTATTGTCAAAAGAAAATTGCCTTTCAAATGTTGGAAATTTAACTGACTGTTAATAAGAGTTAAAAAATAGCAATTACAATAAATATTTGTTAAACTAACAAATAGCAACAAATAAAATAAAGGGAAACCACCATTTGTTGACACATGCTGATAATCTCCACACAAAATAGTACCATGAAAAAATTCCAAATCTACAAAACACATCATTTTTTTGCTCGCTTTTTTATGATTTAACAACAATGGAGAGGCAGATCATGAAGATTGAACATCTAAAAATTTCATAAAAAATCCGTGTCGCGTTTTACAAACTTAAGAAACTATACGACAGTATATGAATGTACCATTTTGTGTGGACATTAGCCCCATAGGAAACCAAAGTCTTTTCACACCAAATAAATGGACGAGAGGGTGCTTTTCTCTTGCTGTTGCAGGTTGTTGACTGAGCAAATCTATTGTGGTGAACGTGGAAGTTGGTAGAAGTGTTGTTTCTGCTGAAAAAAACTTTGATGAGTGCCTTGAAAAATCATCATAAAAACCTGGCAGCTATTGGTGAGGTGACGTCAAACTGGACTCGTTGCAGATTTTTGTGGAAGAGAGGTTTGTTGAAGTTTTTCTACGTGGGTGGTGGGAGGTGGCGATGGAACTTGTTTATACCCGTAAAAAGGGGTATGGAACCCTGTGTGGATGGGATATGCGAGCTGGGTAGGAAATGACACTACTTTTTGAGTAGAAGCTAAGTGTTGGATTTACATTGATGCAGAAAGAAACATGCAAGCATGTCTCTGAACTTTCACTAGTGAAACAATGAACACAAAAGTATGTTTATCATATATGAAAATGAAGAGTGTTTAAATACAATGAGCAACCTTGCATATATAGGCAAGGCTGTGAGGGGGATAAGGTGGAGTGAAATTTTAGCTACCTTTTCAAATGAGCGACATTTGTGAGAAAAGTGACATGTATTCATGTAAGTGGCAAGCCAAAATGCATTAGGTATCTCCAAAATGGAGTACACTTGTTTACAACGCATGAGATGAGGCAAAGTCATGAGAATAACTTAAGCAAGCGTAAACTAGGTGTGAATAGGTCCGTGCTAGTAAAGTTGATATCCTAACTAAGTAGATACAGACGCTATTTGCACTAACATAAATGAGCCTCTTTAAGATAGTAGGTTACTTAATAGAATATGTGTTGGTCCATTAAGTATTCATTGAGTTGTCTGCATCAACTCATTGTACTTGGGAAGAATTGGTCAATTTGCTAATTTGTATTAGAAACTTATGGTTTTGGAAAGGTTATTATTGAAGTGCATTTGACATGTTTTTAACCTTCTTAAATGATGGCTAGGATATTTTAAGAACTTATTAAGGGTGTAGAGAAATCCTATGTGACTAATAAACATCTTACAATCATTCAAATTATAACATCAATGACATAAATGATAGAAGAATGTTGTTATTAATTAAAAATTTCCGAAGAATGACTTTAGCATTCTAAAGTTGGCGATGCTTTGATTGTGGTAGTTTATCCTATATTTATGAACTTTAGGAAGTTGAAGGAATTTGTTAGATATGATCTCCATGCTTGGATAAAGGTTAGATAGATGGTAGATGGTTTTGGAGTCATAAGTTGATAGATTGTATGCGTATGCAAAGTATGTGTGAGCGTACAAGAATTCGCTTAGGTATTTCAAAGCTCTTTTGAGCATTGTTAGGGCTCATTTGGACTAAATTGGTCAATATAACCAATGTAATTCCTTATTTCTTAGTGAAATGGGGAGTTTTCATTCCTTGGACTAGATTTTTTAATCCAAAATTTGTCATTCTGTATTTGGGCATGATTTTTTAATTTTTGTTTTGCATTATTGACATTGATATCTCTAAGTGATTTGAATATATTGAAGTTGTAGTTCTTCCATTGTTAATTGGATTAAATGAAAGTTGTAGTATGTTTCAGCTATTGACATCAAATTGAATCCATTGACAAGGGGCAAAGTGTTGCAGAGCTACTTTATTTATGGATCAACGTGGAGCAAACTCTTTTTGATGCAAGTATATAATGTCTTCAAAGGCTCGAGGGTTTGATGCAACAAATTGTGAAAACAACTTAAGATCCTTAAAGTTATGCAGAAATGGAAGCAAAGGACAAGGGTTTATTGTAACCCATGGTTAAATATTAACAATAAAGAACAAACAATTGGAGACATCCAAAAGGTGGCAATCAACTAAGGTCCAAATTTTAGGTGAAGCATTAAGAGCATTATGAGTAAACAAGTTTTTTTTAAAAGCAGAAAGAATTAAAGCACACACATATAAAAATAACTAAATAGATAAAAATGTAACCCTAAAGGATAAGCATATAAGTTGCGAGTTCACTAAAATGAAGGGAAATAAAATAATTTTTTTCAAATATCTAAAGTGTGTTAAATGAATAAAATCAATAAAATGTAAGTAATATGTAACATTCAAGATATATGAGTTAAGCCTATTCAATTACATGAAATGAGACAACAAATATGAAAATTAAACATGTGTTGAAATGAAAATAAAGCATATTAAGGTTGCATAACTTGAAATTTCAATTTCAATTGGTATGACACAATGATAGAACATTGCAAACCTATAATATAGATTGAATATTGTATTACAACATAAACATGATTGATGTCTAAGGAGCTAAGAGTTTGGAACAAAACCATTGTGCCAATCTTGAGCAGTGGTGTGATACAATCTGAATTCATGTGATTTTGTCCAAATTAGAATTAGGTCTTCAATACTTGTAACACTTGTTGGCACAATGACTTTTAAAGTAAGGAAAAAGTGGTGGTGTTAAGGAGCATTATAGATCTTTCTTAGAAGGATTGAAGTCCAAGACTATAACATGCCTTAATTAAGCCCATTATTGAGTTAATAGTGAAAGTCAAAATGATTGTGGAGTTGGTTATCAATGTAGACAAAGAGGTCATTGTGCTCAACTTACAAAATCATTAAGACACAAATACACAAATGTGTTGTCCAAAACATGCTCTTAATGTGAGCTATGCCAATTTAAAATGACTTTGGGATGATCACTTCAAATGCATGCCCTAGGTGCCAAATATTAACACCTTTTTGTGTGCACACTAATGTCCACCATGGAAAGTAAGTAATTTGAAATTTGAAAAAGATGGACAAGATAAATGACTATGACTAGGTTGAATCATAATTGTAAAACTATCCTAGATGAGAGAAGTTCTTGGAAGTGTACCAAAGGTGTCTTCTACAAAATACTTCTAGGCATTATAGAGTGTTGGAATGGGTCTTGGGTTAGTGTGTGCCGAAAGAAACCAACATATGCTAGACATATGTATTAAAGTCATGAACCAATGTGAAGTAAATGAAATGGTAAAAGCATGAGGGTATGCATTGTCCTCCTCTATAACGTTTAAGGTGCAACTAATACCCGTTTATGGAAGTAATTAAAATAACAATGATAAACTCTTGAAAAAATTAGAATTTTTTTTTTTTGATGAAAAACTAATTGTATTGCTAATGTAATTTTGTTTATGTAGTGTTGTTAAGATGTATAGTAATGGTCGTAAGAGCCACTATTGTTGTGCCCACATAGATTTAAGCTTCTATTGGGCCAATGTGCTTGTTAGATTTCTGCCCTTATATCGTTACACTCACAGATTTAGAATGTTAGTTTTTAAGGGATAGTCCTTGTGTTCATGGTTCCAATGGCTAGACTCAATTGATGTTGAAAATTGAAATCAAATGTCTATTAAAACATATTAATTTTAAAAATATATGCCCTTGTTTCACACCCAAACAACTTAATAAAATGCATTGTTTATATCCTTTATTCTTTTAAGTAGTGAAGTACCCCAAAGTAGAGAACTAGAAGTATAGAACTAGATTGTTAGTTTTTAAAGGATAGTCCCCGTGTTCATGGTTCCAATGGCTAGACTCAATTAATGTTGAAAATTGAAATCAAATGTCTATCAAAACATATTGATTATTAAAAGATATCATGCTCAAACAACTTAATAAGATACATTATTTATATCTTTTATTCTTTTAAGTAGTAAAGTACCTCAAAGTAGAGAACTACAATATGAAACTTCAAGAAAGAACGAAAAATTCTATGCTGGGTGGTCTATATATGGGTCTACAAATGGATTATACTAGGAGGCACCTAACTATGCTACAAATCACTATGTTTCAAACTATACGCACCTTATCCTTGATGAGATTTGAACTTGTCACCTCGCTTTCCAGAACACAAATTCTCTAACACTAGAAAGTCTTGTTTGAAACTCTCATATTTTGTGGTTTCCCCAACCTTTGCATTGATAACTATAATGTTGTCTACAAAATGTGGGGCAAAGAGATCCTTGAAAGATTATTTATTTATTTGGATGTAAATGCTTACTAAGAACGCTCTATTTGAACTGGTAAACTTCTTAGGAACTAATATTAATATTAACAGAGAATGATTTGAGATGCCTGAACTTTTAGTAGGCTAAGTTCAAACTTATTCTCATTAGGCTGCTTTGACATCTTTCGTAGATCGGTTATACTTCATGTGGCTCTTGACGAGCTGGCCAGCCGCAAGAGCAGACATGAGAGAAAGCTCCCCTGCCATTACTGCAGCTGCCACTACTGTGGCCAACTTCTGAGCATTTGAACCAGGTGAAGTCCCATTTGCTCCTTTCACTCCAAGCATGTTCAAGCACGCTGCCTGTGATGCTAATTGAGTCCCTCCTCCCACAGTCCCCACCTCTATGCAGGGCATGCTCACCGATATGTGCAGGTCCTTGCCCCCATTCACACCCTCCATCATGGTAATACAGTGGGAGCTCTCCACATTTTGGGCTGGATCTTGGCCTGTTGCAATGAAAATTGCAGACACAATGTTAGCAGCATGGGCATTGAACCCTCCCATGGCACCTGCCATTGCAGATCCTGTCAAGTTCTTGAGCATGTTCAGCTCCAATAATGCTGGAACTGTAGTCTTCAAGACCTTGTTCACAACTGCCTCTGTTATGATGGCCTCACACACAACCGATTTCCCACGCCCTTCGATCCAGTTAACTGCTGTGGGCTTCTTATCTGCACAGAAATTGCCTAAAAATAGAAGCCTATATGCAAAATTAGCCCACCCATTTAAAGCACAATCCAATGAAATAGAGTAAAACCTCCTCTGCAGAAACAAAAGTGGTGAAAAATTGGAGCACTTGAATTACCAGAAACGCTGATAACATCCATGTCAGGGAACATGATTTGAAGGTGATCCAAGACATTCTGAACACCCTTGGAGACCATATTCATTCCCATGGCATCTCCAGTGAAGCATGAGAATCTCATATACAAATTCTTGCCTGCAACTGCACATTTTATGTCTTGTAGCCGGGCAAACCTGCTTGTCCTGTTGCAATAATGTGTATGCAAAATCTTATCATCTATCTTGAAAATATGGCTTTCTTGTGCATTGCAGTTTCTGGTTTTAACTGTATGTGTTTTTCTTTGACATTTTGGATCGAACTTTATGATCTTTCATCAGAAAGTAAGACGAGAAGATCATAGAGTTTGATCTTAAACGTAAAGAAAAAAGCACAGAGAGTCAAAAATAGAAAGTGCAATGATGGACTGTGGAAACTATATGTCTACAATATAACTTTATTTCAGTGCACAGTGCCCATAAAACCATGTGACCAATTGTGCTTGCAAATGAAAAAGAGGGTCTGGACTCTGGAGAAGAAACACATACCTGTTGAAGATGTCTGAGAGGCTATCAGAGTTTGTGGGATCCTCAATATAGAACTTAAGATCTGCAGCTCTCTTGGCACTCTGAAACCTAACAACAGGGGCCCTAGTCATCCCTTCTCTGATAAGAATGCTTGTAGCCCCACCACTCATAAGGATGGCCTTGCAACCTCTGTTAGTGCTGGCCACCAGACAACCTTCTGTGGTTGCCATGGGCACCATGTACTCAGATCCATTAAGTAGCAAAGGCCCTGCCACACCCACAGGAACTTGTACATAACCCACAGGCATCTCACAGCACTGTCCAAGAATCGACTCATAATTAAATCCCTCCAAGGGCAATCCATTAAGAGATCTCCCAGTCATGAGCTCCAAAGCAGTCCTCCTCACAGAGGCAGCTCTCTTGCAGTCCCCAAGGGAGGATTCAAGAGAATAGGATGCTACAGTACCATTACATACAGCAGCTGCAATGTCTCCATCCTCATTATCACCAAGACCAATTCCCTTGAGCTGGACCTCAGGTTTCTTAACAACAATTTCTTCTTTGGCTGCCATCTCACAGGTTGTTGGAGGGGTGTTGAAATCTGCCTCCATGGTAAAATCATCCAGGAGCCATCATTCCCCTTGCTAATGAAGTTTTGCACATAATCAATGCCAAAGAATCCAAGGAAATAAATGAAGGAAGACAGCTGGGCTACAATGGCCACAAGCTCCCCAAAACTGACAACATGAAGGGGTGTTGAGGTCCCGATCTTCTCCCTCCATCTCCCCATTAGGAAATATGATGCAGTGAAGAAGAGCACAAAGAATAACTTATTGGTGAGGAAAGGCTGGAATATATTGTGTATAAGGGGACAATTATCTTTAAATTCTTTCTTTAATTGATGAAGATAAAAGTTGTTTAATGTTCTGTTTTTTTTGCCCAATTTCTGATCTTTCTTATTCTATAATTTTCTTTGTGTTGAATAAATTTTATCCATTTTTTAATTTAAAGATACAATTTGTTAAAGAAACAAACCAACAGATAAAAAGTGCAATTCCTTGAGACAATGCAACTGTTTTTAACTACTACTAATAAGTAGCGATTTTATTCAATAAAAACAATAGTAATTAAGGTGGTCGACTGTGAAGAAAATGTGCAAGCCGACTTCCTCCTTATGGTGCTCATTATAACAAATTAACTCTAATCAATCGACCATCAATGCTGGCCAACATTAGTGTTTTAAGACAGCGATTAAAGTTTTAAAAGACTGCAATGGAGATTAAATGCTGTTAAAAGATATGTCCTTTTGAAAAGAAATGACTCTCCATATGCACTCGCACCCTTTCTCCATACTAGCGAAGATATTAAATCAGATTGAATAGTGTGAATGGAAATTGTTTGTAATGTAATAAGGTATCATTCGATTGGAAGCAAGTTTACAGGTAGAGTAAGAAGAAGATCTGAGTGAGTTGAGCAATGAGGAATTGAGAAGATATATCATTCGAATTTATTACGGCAGAGAAAACTTATTAATGAGAAGATTTATGAAGATTTTGTAGAGGAGTTATGAGGCAGATAAGAGCAGAATTATAATTCAAATTAGAGTAGATCTAGAACAGATTTAGAGCCAAAGTATGTGAAATGGGAATTGAACAAATATATTAAGATCTTTTAAGAAAGTAAGATCATTTAAGAAAGATATGTAATGTGAAGACAAGAGAGACATAAAAGAGATAAAAATGTCTATCATTTCTCAAAAAGAACATCGAAAAAGGTAGAATTTTGTTTTGGAAGTTGGTGTTTTTCAAATAAGAGATTGATGTCTCTTGTTATGTTGGTGCTTTTTAAAGAAATGATGACGTCTCTTATTAATTTGGTGCTTAGCTGTAAAGGGTTGGGGCCACCCTTAAACAACACACTAAGCTTTGACTAGTGTGTGTTGTGTTTCATCGGCAGTATTGTCCTTTAATAACAGACGATGTTCAAAATTGGTGAGAATATTTACCAATGTTAATTTTTTAATATATTAAAGGTTGTACTAATTTTTAAAATTATTTATTTATTTGTTTATTTTTATTTTTTTTATTGGTAACTGGCCGAAGCCTGAATAGCTTTTGACTGGAGCTATGAACCAGTGGGGACACAGTAGGGGGCCCATCCCCATTACATATCTTTGAATTATTATTATTATTATGTTTGATTAGATTGACTCCAAGACCTATCCCTATTGGGAGTTGAACTTGGGTCTCCACCCAGTGTTTTAACTAGTTAAGCTCAACCCCTTGGACTTTTAAAATTATTTATTTAAGATATTTTTTATTTATTAATAAAATATAAAATATTTAATTTAATTTTAAATATAGTAAATTTAAAATATTATATATAATAAATGTAAAAATATAATATATAATGTAAAATACAAAATTAAGATTTAATGTCATATATATAAAACAATATTATACTCATCAAATTGATTTTTACAATTGATGATGATTATATTAATGATAAAGACCATAAAATTTAATTTTTAAAATAAATATTAAAATGGTCAAATTCAAAGAATAACAATTCACTAGTAAATCTTAATTCTAAAGTACAAAATATACACTTAAATATAAAAAATACAATTCTTTCAATATACAGTTTGAAAATATATTTTGCACATTGTTTTAAAATATATTTTACATAAACTTAATAGTTTTTTAAAAATATATTACTTAAACTTAATTTGTTCAATGTATTTTTAAAATATAAAGTATAATAAAAAATTATAATGTAAAATTCTAACATAAATTAAATTAAAAAAATTAATATATTTAAAATTTGTATAAATTTCACTATAATATAAAGTATATTAAAATAAATTTAATAAAAATATAGAACTAAATGTTCAATTATGAATTATATAATATAATTTTTAATGTAAAATGTAGAGATTAATTTAAGAGAATACATTAAATTAATATCAAATATTAAATATAAAAAAATTATAGAAAATTAAAAATTATGAAGAATAGAGATTATATATTTTAATTTTTATTAAAAAATAATTAAATATTATATGACTTAATTTTGTATAAGTAGTGACAAAATTTTGGAGAAAAAGAATAAGGTAAAATAATTATATAAAGAATGAACCCTATAAGATTGTTAAAAAGTAAAAAAATAGCAATCTCTAAGAATAAATAAATCGTTAAAATTTGAAAGTATTGAGCAAAAGATGAGAAAGGTAAATATAATGAAAAACATAAATAACCATTGAATAGTTGATATAGAACATTAGAAATGATGGAACCCAAAATAATTAACAATTATAATTGGAAAAAGAAGTTATATATGTAGTAGAGGTATTATAGAAAAATAATTATCTTCTTTCAAAAACTTTATATATAAAATATATATCAAAGAGCAGATAATGCAATGAAACATAAAATTAAAATAATTTCTACATTATTGATTCTAAAGGAATACTTAATATGCATTGGATGGAGAGCTTTGCTACCACAAGAGAGAACAATTCAAATTTACCATCATGAACATTCCAAACCCCAGTGGTTATATGTTTTCTTTTATTTAATAGTTATTTATATTAGTTTTATTCCATGCCTTCATTTTTTAAATTTGTTTCTTAGTTATATCAATGTCCAATTTTGTAATTTTTTCAATCATATTTCTCTCACATTTACAAATTGTTATTATAATTATATCAAACTATTCAAAACATTTTAAAAGTAAAATAATTATAAAAAAGAAAGAATAAAAAAGTAAACTAATTTTTTATAACTATATGTAAAATATATTTGAAATCTAAACATTGAAAATTTGTATTTGTAAACTTGTTGTATTCTATAATTCTTTTCAAGACTACATGTTAGAATTATCTTTTATTAGCTAATAATTATTTATTTAATTATTAGTCTATTATACTCCATGCTTAAACTAAACTTAGGAATCTTATAATTCTTTAGGGTTTTCTCCTTTAGGGTTTCGAGTATCCTCTTATAAGGATTCTCTCTTTGTATTTTTAATAACAATTGTAATTATTGAATTGCATTCTTGTTGCACAATCAATATGACTCCTTTTTCTGGATCTCTGATTTTTGGCCTCCATAGCTTTTTTGTTTTTCTTCTTCTGTGATAGGTTTGCATTCAGGTGATCTTTGGGAGCTGTAGAGTTGATTTTTCCTCAACTCCAATATGGTATAAGAGCTCCAGATCTGCATGCCCTTGTTCTCTTCATGAGAGATTTTGGGCCTTGTTCTTCAGATCTGTGTATTCAAGGGTTTGTGCAGTTGCTTTTTTCTGTTTCTAGGGTAGTTGATTATTTGGTACATTTTGGTGCCAAAAGGACCTCACAGTTGGATTCAGGAAGTCATTTCCACAAATTTTGATATAAAATTCGATATATTTTGATGTCAGGTGTATTGGAGGCAAAAACAAGAATTTAAGCCCAGGCCGTACGACCTCGAGTACGCAGATCGAGGCAAATTTATTTTGGGGGTTGTTTGAATTTTTTATTAATAAATTTTGCTTTGATTTTTTTAAAAAAATTGAAAAGGCAAGAATTTTTTTTTGAGAAGGGCAATTTTTGGGTACCTGTAGGGTACAACCCTGCGAGCCCCTTGTTCCCTGTCGTGGCAGACAGTGCAGGCCATACAGGTTGTGGCAAGCATTTGTAGACCGGTTGATGCCCTCCGACACTTTTTGTTGGGCCCTTGTGCTTTTTGGTTGCCGAGCCTGTTGGCCGTTGAGCTCCCACCGCCCACCACGCTCCTGTCGAGCCTCGCCGCCCGCAGGCCCCGCTGGTCGCCAGGTCTCCCCGGCTGCCCACCAACTGCCTGATTGCCGCCCAACTGCTGCCCTGCACCACTCCCGCGCCGCCCAAGAGCCGTCGGCCTGTTTCCGACCCCCTTCTTTGTTTTCCAACGATTGAGATTTTTTGTTGGGCACCAGATTTTTTTTTGGTGAGTTTTTCTAGGGAGATTGTTTTTTGGGTGGTGACGGCCATATGACCGTCAAATTTATGCTCGTAGAATGATGACATCAGCACTTTGTAGGTAGCCTTTAGGCTTCTTCTGAGCCCATCCGGAGCACCTTCAGTCTTTTGGCCATATCTTGGGCATACAGAGGCATTTTTCGACAAACCTTATATCGTCGAAAAACTCTTTCTAAGCTCTATCCAGATCTAGAGGTTTGAATTTTTGATGGTGTTATTTGCTGTCAAAGCTAGAGGTTCATTTTTGCACTCTGGGAGACATAACTTGAGCATTCGAACTCCATTTTTTGAAAACTTTATATTGTTGGAAATTTTGTTCTGTGTTCATTCCATTCATATGAGTTTTGTTTCCAGATTCTTCTCTAGGTATATTTTATTCAGTTCTTTTCTTTTCAGCACTCTGGTGAATATCTTGGATGTTTCAGGTCTTGGGATCTCTTTCTTTGAGTAGGATGTCTCGTCTTTGGTTGTTCTTTCTATTTCTAGTCTTTTTTCTCTTGTGATCATTGTAGCATTTTATTTATGCAAACACATTGAGATAAAGTGCCACCATGCATTGCATACTTGGGATCTTGCACATCTTGTGCCTTATTGTACATGCACTACTTATAAAGTGCCATGGGGGGCTTCATGTTTGCCTTTGTTTGTCATCTACCTTTGTCACGTGAGTGTTCCTTCCACGACATTAGCCTCATGATGTGTGTCAAGTGAGTGTTCCTTCCACGACACTATGTACTTTCTCTGCACCTTCGATGTAATTATTGAATTGCATTCTTGTTGCACAATCAATGTGACTCCTCTTTTCTAGATCTCTGAATCCTGGCCTCCATAGCTTTTTTGCTTCTCTCCTTCTGTGACAAGTTTGCATCCAGGTGATCTTTGGGAGCTGTAGAGTTGATTTTTCCTCAACTCCAATACTATATTTTACACTTTAAATTTAAGATTTAATAGAGCTTTCTATTTTATAATAAATTTTGTATTTTATATTTTGCATTAAGATTTGCATTATTATAGATTTGATATTTTGTTTGGTTTTTACATTATATAATATATTTTACATTAATATTCAATATTTTATTTAAATGATATATTTCAAATTAATATTTTTATTAATATATTTTTAATTTAAATTAATGAAAATATAAATTCATAAATATTATAAATTGTATATCATGAAATTCAATGAAAAATATTTAACTATAATTATTTTATAAAAATTAAACAAAAACGTATTAAAAAAAAATACTACTATACAAGGTTGAGATAGTTTTATAAAACAGATTTCTACATTTTCACCAGATAACTTTTTGTTTAATCGAAAATGTTTTGGGTTTTGCATTAGAACGAAATCGGAAGGAAACAATAACGGAAATATGAAATCAGGACCCACATGAGACATCACACACTAAGTCAAAGCTTAGTGTGTGTTGTTTAAGCCACCCCAAGGGTTGGTGCCTCTAATGAGTTGATTCTCACAAAGTGAATGAGGGGTTGTTGCCTCTAGTGATATGTTCACAAGTTGAGGTCATTCATCTTGTGGGGAGCGGACACAAACAGAGAATGCTCACAAAGTGAATGAGGGGTTGTTGCCTCTAGTGAGTCGTGTTCACAAATTGAGGTCATTCATGTTGTGGAGAGCGAACACAAATATAGAAGTGTGTTGAGAGGAGGTGCAAGTGGGATGGAACTACATAAAGAATTACTTGTGCAACACATAGTAGATGTTGCAAGATTTGGCTCTAGATGAAACCAAACAAGCCAATAAGAAAAATGCCTTCAAAAAGGACGATCACTGGCTCAGTCGTGGGAAGCCAAGAGAACAAGCCCCAAATCAGTAAACTTTTTAGTTTTGATCTTTTTGCGAGTCAATAGGGTATGTTGATGTTGTAAGTAGGGTCTTATAAGCATGATAACTATATTTTAGAAGGAATTGGGTCCTAGACAATATTTTTTGATAACTATAGTGGTGTAGAACTGGTATTTTGGTCATAAGTTGAGTTTTGTGATGACTATTATGGTTATATATGAACAAAGCCACTAATATGTAGACTTGTTTTATGTAAATTTCTACTTCAGTATTAATATGATCAAATATTAATTGATAAAAAAAATATAAATAAAAAAAATTCTTGGGTAAATAATGTAAATAACTTAAAATTATTCTTCAAAACTAGTAAAATAAAACAAAATAACTAAACTAGAGTAAAGTACATTTATTTTTATAATTAAAATAAATATTAATAAAATAAAATAATTGTTTGTTAACATTTTATTAATTTTTTAATTTGATTAAAATACTAATTGACATAATAATAGAAGAAAAGATAAATTCTATTACATAAAAAATTTATTGTTAACAATTTTGTTAAAGGTAAGTATTATGACACTCAATGGCACTTGTGATATAATAAAATTTGTTAAAAATTATAATCATTCATACAATATAAAATATAAACAATTTTAAAATTGAAAATTATATAAAACTAATATAAATATGGTAAATATATTTAGTAAAAAATATTAGAGGATGTCAACACAATATAATTAATATAATAGATTACTTATAGCATTATAACTTCTTTATTAATTATATTAAAATGAATATTTAAATTAATTATATGTATATATGAAGATGGCACACAGTTTCTTATAGTTTGAGGGGTGGGTAGGCCCTTAATATTCCATGGGAAGTGAAGTGATGTATAATTAGTTTTTTTACTTAAATCTTAACATTTTTTTAATAATATAACTATATCATTACAATTCATCCCTTGTTTTATTACAATTATATTTCTCAAAATAAAAAATATTTTAAATTAAATATTTTGTACATCACTAAATTTTGAAATAACTTTCACTTTAAATTAACAATATGCTATAGTAAACTAAAATTCTTTGAAAATAAATAAACAAGATCACTCATACCAAATGCACGCTTCAATTTATTCTTATAATGTTCTATCTTATTAACACGTTTTCATACATCACTTAGGAATAATCACCTTAAAAATTATACCAATAAATTTAAATTCGACATGTTCTAAACTATGGAATCTTACATCTTGAAATCTTATTTGTATTTATATGTATATAAAAAAGAACTTTTCAAATGTATTCTAGCACACAACAATATATTAACACACATAAGCAAATTAACATTAGAACAAATAGTTGACAATAATTGATAATAACTCTCTTTTTAAACAAATTAACATCATACAAATGCTAGTTGACAATAATAGACAATAACTCCTTTTTAAGCAAATTAACATCTACTGAAATGTTTTTCTATTTTCTATTCTAAACTAATGACACCATTGACAAGAACCTGAGACCTTGGGTCTCTTGTTGAACTTTGAAACTAATATGCACAGAGAATTAAGTGAGATGCCTGAACTTTTAGTGGGCTAAGTTCAAACTTATTCTGATTAGGCTGCTTTGACATCTTTGGTAGATCGGTTATACTTCATGTGGCTCTTGACGAGCTGGCCAGCCGCAAGAGCGGACATGAGAGAAAGCTCCCCTGCCATTACTGCAGCTGCTACTACTCTGGCCAACTTCTGAGCATTTGAACCAGGTGATGTCCCATTTGCTCCTTTCACTCCAAGCATGTTCAAGCACGCTGCCTGTGCTGCTAATTGAGTCCCTCCTCCCACAGTCCCCACCTCTATGCAGGGCATGCTCACCGATATGTGCAGATCCTTGCCCCCATTCACACCCTCCATCATGGTAATACAGTGGGAGCTCTCCACATTTTGGGCTGGATCTTGGCCTGTTGCAATGAAAATTGCAGACACAATGTTGGCAGCATGGGCATTGAACCCTCCCATGGCGCCCGCCATTGCAGATCCTGTCAAGTTCTTGAGCATGTTCAGCTCCAATAATGCTGGAACTGTAGTCTTCAAGACCTTGTTCACAACTGCCTCTGTTATGATGGCCTCACACACTACCGATTTCCCACGCCCTTCAATCCAGTTCACTGCCGCGGGCTTCTTGTCTGCACAGAAATTGCCTAAAAACAGAAGCCCATTTGCAAAATTAGCCCACCCATTTAAAGCACAATCCAATGAAATAGAGTAAAATCTGCTCTGCAGAAACAAAAGTGGTGAAAAATTGGAGGACTTGAATTACCAGAAACGCTGATAACATCCATGTCAGGGAACACAATTTGAAGATGATCCAAGACATTCTGAACACCCTTGGAGACCATATTCATTCCCATGGCATCTCCAGTGAAGCATGAGAATCTCATATACAGATTCTTGCCTGCAACTGCACATTTTATGTCTTGTAGTCTGGCAAACCTGCTTGTCCTGTTGAAATGATGTGTACCCAAAATCTTATCATCTATCTTGAAAATATGGCTTTATTGTGCATTGTAGTTTATCAGAAAATATAAAAAAAATAAAAATTGATGAAGGATCATAGAGTTTTATCTGAAATGTCAAGAAAAAAAGCACACGCAGTCAAAATAAAAAACTGAGTGTGGAAACTATATGTCTACAAATGGCGTTATTTCACTGCCCAATGCCCACAAAACTATGCAATCAATTGTGCATACAAATTGAGGAGAAGAAACACATACCTGTTGAAGATGTCTGACAGGTTATCAGAGTTTGTGGGATCCTCAATATAGAACTTAAGATCTGCAGCTCTCTTGGCACTCTGAAACCTAACAACAGGGGCTCTAGTCATCCCATCTCTGAGAAGAATGCTTGTAGCCCCACCACTCATAAGGATGGCCTTGCAACCTCTGTTGGTGCTGGCCACCAGACAACCTTCTGTGGTTGCCATGGGCACCATGTACTCAGACCCATTAAGTAGCAAAGGCCCTGCCACACCCACAGGAACTTGTACATAACCCACAGGCATCTCACAGCACTGCCCAAGAATGGACTCATAATTAAATCCCTCCAAGGGCAATCCATCAAGAGATCTCCCAGTCATGAGCTCCAAGGCAGTCCTCCTCACAGAGGCAGCTCTCTTGCAGTCCCCAAGGGAGGATTCAAGAGAATAGGATGCTACAGTACCATTACATACAGCAACTGCAATGTCTCCATCCTCATTGTCACCAAGAGCAATTCCCTTGAGCTGGACCTCAGGTTTCTTAACAGCAACTTCTTCTTTGGCTGCCATCTCACACGTTGTTGGAGGGGTGTTGAAATCTGCCTCCATGGTAAAATCATCCCAGGAGCCGTCATTCCCTTTGCTAATGAAGTTTTGCACATAATCAATGCCAAAGAATCCAAGCAAATAAATGAAGGAAGACAACTGGGCTACAATGGCCACAAGCTCTCCAAAGCTGACAACATGAAGGGGTGTTGAGGTCCTGATCTTCTCCCTCCATCTCCCCATTAGGAAATATGATGCAGTGAAGAAGAGCACAAAGAACAACTTATTGGTGAGTCCCAAGGGAAGAAGCAGGGCATCAGATGCCAACAGCTTTGAATTCTCATTGCTGTTCTTCCTCTTTGAACCATTCTTGATATCATAGCAATAGTTAACTCTTTCATCATTCTTCACCTCCATCTTTGATTTCCTCAGCCCAGTAACAGCCATTGCAGGTACTGTTGTTCTCTGTGCTGTTGGGTATTGATATATGCATTTGTTACATCTATTTATAGAGGGATCAGGGGAGCAAATGAAATGCTTACAACTTTACAAATCTTCCCTGGTTTCATATACCTGATTGAACTCTGTCAAAGGAAATAGCCAAGTCACCGCTCGTGCTCTCTGCCGCCAGAACCGCATCCTGGTGCTGACCAGTGCCCTCCTTTTTGTTTGCTTTTTTTCTGTGTGTACCTGCTGTCTCGTTTATTTTGACACAACGGGGCTCTTCATAAAAAATGAAATCAGGTATTATAATGACAGTCAAAGTATCTATCAATTTAGGATTATTCATGTATCTAGATATTAGTGGATTGCATCCAGGCCAAATCAAAGTCTCTATCAATTTTGGATAATGTGGGCATTTAGGTATTAGGCGGTGAAGTTTAGGGAAAAAAAAAAGAATAAAAACAAGTAAATTTTATTAAAATTAGGGTTAATAGATATGATAAATAATTTGGAATACATAAGCATTTAAGTATTAACAAAATATAGAGAGAATGTTTTATGTTTCATCTTTCAATAGAAAATTAATTTGTGTAAGTTAAAATTCATTAATAACTACGTCATTGTCAAGAAAATACAACAAATAATTTTGATTATGGAAAGTTAAAGCATGCAAGATAAAGACAAATTTCATCAATAATTACATCACTATAGAGAAAAAAAGGTTGATTTCTTTATTGAAATTAAGTTTAATGAATACGACAAGTAACTTGATTCAAGCCAAACTCAAATAATAATAATATTAATGTAAAGAAAATAAGTAGATTTTATTAAAACTGGGTTTAATAAATATAATATAAATAATTTGGATTTTGTAAGCTTATAAGTATTATGTTTAGTAAATATGAGACAAATGACTTTGGTGCAAGACGTCAAATAAAATGACTTCAAAAGCATCACCACTATTAGGGAATCCCCTAAGTTACACGAAAATACAATTTAGAATGGTAACTATGCTTTGGTGGATAATAAAGAGGAGAATTTAGGTGGTTCTTCCACAGACGAAGAGGAAACGAAAGAAGAGTTGTTCAATGCAAATGTATTAGTCAAATTGCTGCAAAGGCTCTAGAAAAGGGTAGAAAGGGAAAGGGGAGGAAATTGAATAGGCAAAAAAGGGAGCAAGAAGCCTCTAAGAAAGGGTTGCAAAGCATTAAAAAGTTCTTAGCAAAATCCAAGGAAGCAAAGGCCTTGCTTGAAGGGTAATGAAAATCGCCACATGGAACAATAAGAACCTATTGACCCTTGACAAAATATGCTTGTTAAAGCATCACATAGATAGAATGTTGGTTGATATCATTTTGTTACAAGAGACAAAGATCAATTCCTCAGATGGGGAGAAATTTATCAAATATTGTAAACAATGGTTAGGCTTTTTCAATGACAGTTGAGGCTCTTCAAGTGGATTGTGATGTGGGTAATGAATAAGGTGGATGTTAAAGTAATGTATTCACAACCGAATTGGATCCTAGGATTAGTCAGAAGCTTATCTATAGATGTTGAGTTTCCCATTTTCAATATTTATGGCCCTATAAGGACAGATGAGAAGTTGGTTGTGTGGAATGTGGTGAGTGCAAAGATCAAGGGGATTTGTGATAATTAGGTAGTTTTGGGGGGGTGATTTCAATGTCATCCTAGACATCGAAAAAAAAAATGGTGGATTAACAAACTAAATAAGGTCATCTTGGATTTTAGGAAATTTGTTGACGAAAGTGCAGTAGTGGATTGTGCTCCCAAGAATGGTAAGTATTCTTGGACCAATTGTAAAGTTGGGTTTACCAATATATTAGAAAGGCTAGATCGTTTTCTTATTGGATTGGGTTTGACAAATGACAACATCTAAATAGAATTGAGCATCCTTCCCATTGTTGTTTTTTATCATTACCTGGTAGTGTTGGATATTAAGGCTTGCAAAAGGCCTCTCAAGGGTACATTCAAGTTCGAAAGTATGTGGTGGTGTGAGAAGGACCTGCTAGGTAAATTAGATGATTGGTGGAAGGAGGGCACCATTTTCTCATGGATGATCAATTATTGCTTCACAAAAATAGTAGCCTTCATTAAGGATAGATTAAAATAGTGGAATCTTTTCTCATGGATGATCAATTATTGCTTCACAAAAATATTAGCCTTCATTAAGGATAGATTAAAATAGTGGAATAAAGATAGTTTTATGAACATTTTCAAAGAGAAAAAAATGGTGAAGTCTGAATTGGAGGCCCTAAATGAGAAAGTAATTTTGTATGACATTTGTTGCAAACAGATTTGCCAAAGAAAAAGAATTGAAAGAGAAGCACATAGAGTTAGTAGCACATGAAGAACTATTTTGGTAGGATTTAAGTCACATGAAAATTGGTTAGTGGTTGGTGATGCTAACACAATATTTTTATGCCTCTACCAGAGTTTATAAGGGAATAAATAAGATGGATAGTATCAAATTATAGACGTCAGAGAGGCAAAATACATGGACTCAATATAGTAGAAGGTGGTCAAGTTTTTCATGGATCTATTGGCGTCATGGTTGGGTGGCACAGGGTTGCAAGACAACTCAATATTGGATTGTATCTTGATGTGTTTAAATCACAATATGAATGATAGACTGAATGCCCCCTTCACTTTTAGGGAGGTCAAATTGACAACCTTTCAATTGAGTCATAAGAAGGCAGTTGGGCCACATGGATTCCCGACTAAGTTTACTAGAAGTATTAACACTTCATTGGAGAAGAGGCTTGGCATTTGGTGCAAGATGTAAGAAAATATAAGAAGTTCCTAAGAAACATAAATAATACAACAATTATTTTTATTATGAAAATAGAAGAATGTTTTTCATTTGCTGATTTTCACCTGATATCATTGTGAAACACTATCTATAAGCTTATGGCCAAGCCTCTTGCAAATTGGTTAAAAAACAATTTTGGATGTTACCATCTTAGAGGAGAAGAACATATTCACACCTGGATGGAGATTATTGATAGCATCGATTTTACTTTAGAGACTCCTCATCAATTACTACAAACAAACTGCAAGGTATGCTCATTAAATTAGATGTGAGTAAAGCATATGATCATATTCATTGGGACTTCCTAATTGCGATGATGAGGAAATTTGGCTTTAATAATGATTGAATGGTTTTAATAAAATTTTGTATCACATCCCCACATTACTTGGTTGTGGTTAATGACTCAATGTGTGGTTGTTTTGGTGCCACTGATGGTTTGAGGTAGCGGGATCCCCTATCCCTATTTTTATTTGTTATAATGGATCAAGACATGGGGAGGTATTTCAAAAATTGATAATGAAAAACCTATGGAAATGAATTAAGATAACAAAAGACTTGGATGCAATTCCTCATGTGTAGTTCACATATGACACTATGATCTTCAGAGAGGCCTCAATGAATGAAGTCGAAGTTATCAAACCAACATAAGATAAATACTCCATGGCGTCAGGGCAAATATTAAATAGAGAAATGATTGAAATATTATTTTTAAATATCAAAAAAATTCTATAGAGAAAGAATGCCAAGATTTTTGGGTTTTCTATTTCATCACTCCCATCCAAGTACTTGGGTTCTCCATTATTTCTAGGCATATGTAAATCAGAGCATTGGGAAGAAACTCTTAGCAACTGCAAGAACAAAGCCATGGCTTGGAAGAGTAAATGACTCTCTTTGGCAAGTAGAATCCTCATGATCAAATCAATGTTATCAACTATCCCAATTTATGTTATGTCATGCTTTAAAATAACTTCTAAAACTATAATAACTTTAGAAAGTTATTTGAAGAAGTTCATTTGGGAAAGATCCAAGGAAGAAAATAGAATACCCCTTATCCACTGGGATATAGCATGTCTTCCCAAGGATAGGGGAGGTGTCAGGCTTTGTAGAATGGAATTGCATTAACAAGGCTTTAGGGGCAAAACTGACTTGGAAAATGTACAGAGAAACATATAAGCTTTGGTGCAAAATTCTTCAAAGGACATACTCGGATACCAATGACCCAAAAAGAATCCTTACGATGGCTAGTTCTTAGGGTTGATCACCTATATGAAAATTTTAATGGGAAAGTCGAAGTATAACAACAAAACATTTAACATGGAATACACAGACACAAACACACACACACACACACACACACACACATTATATTTTCATGTTTTATGCTTGTTTTTGTTTTTTATATTTGACTTATTTATTTTCTTTAGTGTTCTTTTTATTTGTTATAGTGTTTCTTTCTCTTGTTATTCCTTTTTTTATTTTTTTACCTTTGTGCACATATTATTGGTAATTTTCATTTTTATTCCTTTTTGTTTTGTATTTTCTTGGTATTTCATTTCACGTTCCTTTTTATTATTATTATTTTTTTCTGATCCATTTTTGTTTTAGTTCTCTCCTTATTTTACGTGTAGTCTTCCCCCTTCTTCTTCACCCCCACCCCCTCCTCTTTCATTTGTTGATTTTCACCTAATATTGTTGTGCAAAACTATCTATAAGATTATGGCTAAGGCTCCTGCAAATTGGTTAAAAAACCATTTTGGATGTTATCATCTTAGAGGAGAAGAACAAATTCACACCTGATGGGAGATTATTGATAGCATCAATTTTACTTTAGAGACTCTTCATCAATTACTACAAACAAACTGCAAGGTATGCTCATTAAATTAGATGTGAGTAAAGCATATGATCATGTTCATTGGGACTTTCTAATTGCGATGATGAGGAAATTTGACTTTAATAATGATTGAATGGTTTTAATAAAATTTTGTATCACATCCCCACATTACTTGGTTGTGGTTAATGGCTCAATGTGTGGTTGTTTTGGTGCCACTAATGGTTTGAGGTAGCGGGATCCCCTATACCTATTTTTATTTATTATAATGGATCAAGACATGGGGAGGCATTTAAAAAATTGATAATGACAAACCTATGGAAATGAATTAAGATAACAAAAGACTTGGATGCAATTCCTCATGTGTAGTTCGTATATGATGCTATGATCTTTAGAGAGGCCTCAATGAATGAAGTCAAAGTTATCAAACCAACATTAGATATATACTCATGGCATCAGGGCAAATATTAAATAGAGAAAAGCTTGAAATATATTTTTTAAATATAAAAAAAAATCTATAGAGAAAGAATGCCAAGATTTTTGGGTTTTCTATTTCATCACTCCCATCCATGTACCTAGGTTATCCATTATTTTTAGGCATATGTAAATCAGATCACTGGAAGGAAACTCTTAGCAATTGCAAGAACAAAGCCATGGCTTGTAAGAGTAAACGACTCTCTTTGGTAGGTAGAATCCTCATGATCAAATCAATGTTATCAACTATCCCAATTTATGTTATGTCATGCTTTAAAATAACTTCTAAAACTATAATTTTAGAAAGCTATTTGAAGAAGTTCATTTGGGAAAGATCAAAGGAAGAAAAGAGAATTCCCCTTATCTACTGGGATATAGTGCTAGGGTGTGTGCACCAAGATGGTGTGCAAAAAAGTGGACACACACCAAAAAAAATTTGAAAAAATAACTACCGCGTTCGCGGTTTTAAATTTTAAAAAACCTCGTACACGGTTAGGTTTGTTGTGCCCGAGCCTAAAGGAACAAAATTGCATACGTGGTCCTTTAGGAAATAAGACCGCATACGCATTCATTTAGGAATGAGAACCCCATATGTGGTTTTAGTTCCTAAAGGACCACGTATGCGGTCCTTGTCAATGATTTTTTTTGGACAGTCAACTATATTATTTTCTTCCGCGGTCGAGAGAGAGTTTTAGGGGTTTTTTTGTTCCAAACTGCGCACAAGCTACATATTTTCACAACTAGACACCATGGAAAGAGGTCAGTTATGCATTTTTTTTGCACATTTGACAAATTTTATTTATGTTTTCAATTTAAATTCGTTGATTTTGATTAGTTTTCTATATTTTTTGTTACCAATATCAGATTTTGAAAATCCAGAACCACAGCAAGATGCACCTCAAAACCCACAACAAAACCCTCAGGATACACCTCCAACTCCTCCTCTAGACTATACAACAGCTACACATGAGGATTTGCTTAATCAGTTAGGGAACAACAATGCTAAAATAACTAGATTGATTAATAGATTGAAAACATCTGATCCTGAGAATCATTTATCCCTTGCCATTAGCCTAGAAACATTGGCTAGTGGTGCCACTGTAGTTTTGAGTCATATTACAAAATGGGGAAACTATAGGGATAGGTGTCACACTTATTATGTTGATGGGTTATCATATGATGCAGTGAAAAGAAAAAACATAAGTAAAACACAAACATGTGCTCTTTTTAATGATCCTAAAACTGGCGAGTCCTTACCTCTTAATGCAAAAAGGCTTCCCATACATTGCTGTACCAATGTGCAGATGAAGAATCATTTTTGGAATAGGTGGTGGGTGGTCTTTGATGAACCTCCTTTTAATAATTTTGAGGTTCCAAATTTATATTTTTTGAGGAAAGTATATTGTGAGTTTATCCTCAATGAGCGGCCTAATTATTTTGATATGGGAGAGTTCCATGGTAGAGGTGGCAACTCTACCCAAGATAGACCTGAAGCCCATAGGGTAATAGACCCACAGAGTCATCGGCCCCTAGCATCCAAACCCAAGGTGCATGCGACGGTCCCAGTATCCCTAAAAGAGTTGATGGAGCTATAGACTCTTCAGGTGGCCAAAACATTGACTGATGCGATCATCCAGCATGGGACACGCTTAGCACACCCTCTTGGCTTAGACAATGATCCATTAGCTGAGGCAGTTGGCACTGGTCAACCCATTGAGCATGTGTGTCCCACTTGCTCAGGCATATGCACAAGGATGGATATTGAGGCCAATCCAGATGGTTCCACATCTCATATATGCATGATTTACGGGAGCAGATGTCAAACCCACACGATTGAGGTTGTGGCACTGACAGATGAATTGATGGACATGTTGTTTGCTAGTCAACTGCAGACACAAGTGTGTTGATTTGAATTCATAACATTTTATTTATCAGTCACTTAAAATTTATAATTTTTAATGAATTTTCATTTATAGATTGATTTAAATTGATACAAACAATATGCATTTCAGGATGCAGTAGTGGGTGTTAATACACCATCTAATATTCCTCCCGCAGTTATTGCAACTGCAACTTCGACACCTGAGGTATAAATTTTGTAACATGTTAAAATAGAATAGTACTTTGAATTCAAAAAACACTATAAGATATACTAACTCTCTTTAATTCTTGACAATTTTTTGTTTTGTAGGCGTTGACAGGGGGCCAAATGTCCCACATTGATGATGTCACGCTCTTAACAATCGATTTTGGCCTACAAAGCTATGCGGTATCATATTTTATACACCTTATTTATGTATTCTTTTGATGGAATATGCAAGTCATTTAATTTTAGATTGTTAAATTATGTTGAATATTATCTACTAATATCTCTTGTGTTAATTTTGTTTGTTTTAGGGTACCCCCTCTATGTCTAGGCCTCGTCCTCAGCGAAAGAAATCCTCGACGATGCCTAAACGTGGGAAGAAGGTAATTGAACACATTTTTAATTGTACAATTGTTTGAAAAGGTTGAAATTTGTAGATTGATTAGTGTTTTTTGTTTGTTTTATATACAACAACCATTGGGCTTTGTAGAATTGTTGAATGCACCTGATATGCTTGAGGATTGAGAGAGGGAAGAGGTATGTATCTCTACTTTATTTTCTTGATTTGATGATTAAATGCACGTGTACATGTGAACTTGTGATAAATTATAATCTTATCATTTTTCATACAGGAAATATCCATAGCTGCTTCAATAATGGAAAGCCCTCCTCTATGTACTGGAGAAGCATCTTAGGCTTCAGTACACTTTTGTTTTATATATTATATTAATTGTATTTAACCTACAATAGTTATCATTATATTAATTGTATTTAATATTTAATAATTTTTCATATAGGTAATAGCCATAGTTGCTCCATCAATGGAGAGCACTCCTCAGTCTACTGGAGAAGCATCTGAGGCTCTGGTACACTTTTGTTCTCTAGATTGTAGTTTTTTAGTGTTTTTGATCTATATATGTTAGTACATTGTATTAATTGTATTCAATCTACAATAATCCCCTTCGTGGTTCAGCCATAACTTGGATCCTTTGAAGTTTGTGTTCAAGAAAACTCCTAAGACTCACAAGGAGAAGACAAAGAAGATAGTAGATCCTAGATCAACAGATGAGGTAATCTACATTTCAATTCCAAAGAAATTTTGGTTAAATGCATAGTTATGTTGATAATTGTGAACTATTTTCTACAAAAGGATTCTAACTTGGCTTTTGAATTGTGGTTGTGCAACCATCTACAGAGTCGCATATTGCATCAAAGAGGCTCAATTTTGATAATCCACCATAAGTATAGGATCATATAGTATTAGTTATGGTCATTGAATGACCAATAAATGTAGATATATTCTACATTTTTATTATATATCGATTTGGCCATGGCATATGCCACATTTTTGTAGAACTTGTATTGACTTGGCATATGTGCCTTTTTTGATATACATAAATATTGATATTTGATCCAATAAATGTGTATTGTGTTCATTATTGTACATTTCATTGATATTGATAGGCATATTCGATACATACAAAATTTGTTCATTGTGTTGATTATTGTGCATTTTGATATATATAAATGATTATTTATAATTGATACAATTAATTTTTGCTCAAACTATTCGGTGTATTTGGTGACTGCCCTTTTATAAAGTTCAATGAATATTTGCCTATGTAATCAATAATATGAATATAAACAACAAAAATCTATGATATAAAGCATTTGAATTGTGGAATATGATTTGATAAGCTTTCTAAAATATTGAATTAACCCTGCAAAACTCCTTGTCTCAATCAAAATGAAATTCAATGGTAATGGATAGATTTAATCCTTGGTAATGATCACTGGATACTTTTGATTCCTTTAATTTATATTTGTTTTATCTAAATAAGGTGATTTGGGACCATTAATGATCATCTGAAGTTATTTGTGAAAGTTTGGGGTCATTTGGATAAAAGATGTAAAAGTTGCTCAGTTGTTGTCAAAGTTGCTTAGTTGTTGTCAAAGTTGCTTAGTTGTTGTCAAAGTTGTCAATGTTGTCAAATTTTTATCGTGGGCACAAACCAACATCACGAGTGCATCTGGGTGGGAATTTTTACACTAGGAATGCTCGTCTTTTGCCTCCTAACGCGCCAAAACATCGAGAGCCATACCCTACCGGTGCAATCTCTCAAGTGCCATGAGTCCAAAAAATTATCAAACTTTGACGAACAATCTATCACAATCTAGGATGCATATGATCGATCCGTTTGAGCCTATAGGGTCACATGAGGCTCATCTACAATGGCCTATCTCAATTTTTGATGACTTGGAGCCATTTTCAAATGGTAGCATTTTTTCACTTGTTGCAAAAATTGTCAATGGCATGCAATGCAAAGTTGCAAGATAGGCTAGATTTGATTCCGTTCGTCATGGGCACAAATCAAAATCACGAGCATGTTTGGGTGGGAAGGTTTATGCTAGGAATTCTCTTGTTGTACCTCCCAATGTGCCAAAATGTCGAGAGCCATACCCTACCAGCGCGATCTCTCAAGTGCCCTGAGTCCAAAAAATTGTCAAACTTTGACAGATAGTTTCTCACAATCTAGGATGCATATGATCAATTCATTTAAACCTATAGTGTCACATGAGGCTCATCTACAATGAAATATCTTAGTTTCCGATGACTCAGAGCCATTTTCAAATGGTAGCATTTTTTCACTTGCTGCAAAAACCGTCAGTTGTATGCAATGCAAAGTTGCAAGATAGGCAAGATTTGATTCCATTCATCGTGGGCACAAACCAACATCACGAGTGTGTCTGGGTGGGGAATTTTATAGTACATACACTCCTGTTGTTCCTTCCAATGCACCAAAACGTCGAGAGCCATACCCTACCAGTGCGATCTCTCAAGTGCCCTGAGTCCCAAAAATTGTCAAACTTTGACGGACAATTTATCGCAATCCAAGATACATATGATCAATCTGTTTGAACCTATAGGGTCACGCGAGGCTCATCTATAATTACCTATCTTTTTTTTTGACGACTCAGATCCATTTCTCAGAGCCATTTTGAAATGGTAGCATTTTTTCACTTGCTGCAAAAACCGTCAGTCGCATGCAATGCAAAATTACAAGATAGGATGGATTTGATTTCATTTGTCGTGGTCACAAACCAACATCATGAGAACATCCAATGGTAATTTTTACCTAGGCATGCTCCTTTTGTTCCTCCCAACACGTCAGAACGCCAAGAGCCTTACCCTATTGGTATGATCTCTCAAGTGCCTTAACTCCAAAAAATTGTCAAACTTTGACGGACAAATTCTCACAATCTAGGACACATATGATCGATCCGTTTGAACCTATAGGGTCACATGAAGCTCGTCTATAATGACCTATATCAATTTATGACAACTCAGAGCCATTTTCAAATGGTAGCATTTTTTCACCTGCTACAAAAACCATCAGTTGCATGCAATGCAAAGTTACAAGATATGATAGATTTGATTATGTTCATCGTGGTCACAAACCAACATCATGAGCACGTCTGGGTGGGCAGGTTTATGCTAGGCATGCTCCCATTGTGCCTCCCAATACGTCAGAACATTGAGAGCCATACCCTATCGATGCGATCTCTCAAGTGCCTTAAGTCCAAAAAAATGTCAAACTTTGACGGATTATTTCTCGCAATCTAGGATGCATATGATCAATCTTTTTGAACCTATAGGTTCATGTGAGTCTTGTCTACAATGACCTATCTCGGTTATCTTCCTGGTCATTCCAAAATGCTTGTCACCCATTTCTAATCCCGCTACTATCATGGCGCCCTCTACAAACCCATTCCTGACAAACTATTCTAATATGAGAGAAAAATAGAACAAAGAGAAAGTGGGAGAAGGAAGGCAGGCAAGAAATCGCTATCTCTTCTCCATTCTCACTCTGTCTCTCCAAAGGGTGTTTTCTCTCGTCCGAGCCAAAAAGGGGCCTTTTTCTCTTCTGGCCTGCTTCAAACAATCCAAATGCCTAATTTTTGCTCTCCTCCCTAATTCCCCAATAGTATAAATTCATGTCGGCCTATTCTATCCCTAGGGAAGCTGCAACAATGTTTTGTTAGGGCAAAAATGATACAAAGGGTCAAGTACAGTGATACTAATATATATAATTTATTTTAACTTGGCAAGACATAGCCAAAAGAAAATGGCACCAACAGCTGATGTGCATTCACAATTTTTAGGGCTAATGTCAGAGTCATGGCCCATACAACTCTAAAATTCTTCCTTTCCAAGATCTCAAATTGCAAACCCACCACAGGAAAATCCAAAACTCCCACTTCCAAACGTGGCTTATCTTAATGCCAAAACCAACCCGTCCAACCCAATCTTACCACAATATCCTACTCCAAATGATAGTGAAACCAAATTGGTGAGAGTTTTAGACCCAAGGATCTAAAGATGGCAGAGGTTTTTTGGATGAAGCTTGGACAAAAGGCTACAGTGGTATTAGCTTGGACAAAATCTTTTTTGGATGAAGATCCATCATCTTCTTACTAGACACATGATTATAGAAATCAATTGAAGGTTGGTTATGGTTGGTTGGTATGATGTTTGGGGTTGAAATGTTTGGTCTTGAGTGAATCTATATTGTTGTGACCTATTTAAAGCATGTTCCATGCTTGGATGGGGTTTGTGGAGTAGGAGTGTGTCATTGGTGGGTTGAAGCAACTTGAAGTATAATCAAGAATGATCATGATTGACCTTATCACATCACATAAACTCAAAACCATTAAGATATTCAAAAAATAGTCACAAAACATAGTCACATATATTCAAAAAATGTTTTACAAATCATCTCATGGGATTTTATACAAAAATTGGTATTTAAATATGTGTGAATCAGCTCATCACCATTTAAATATACAAAAATTAGCATCTAAATATATACAAATCAGCTCATGACCATTTAAATATACAAAATTATGCCCCTAAATATGTACAAATCAACTCATGGGCATTTATATATACAACAAATGAATATAGAATAATTCATTGACGATATATACAAAAATCTCAAAATGATTCTACCCTGAATCGTAGAATCAATCAAGTGAGCCTTCTAGATCGGTGTAACCTGTATTGTGTCAAGTATTGCCTCATGGTCAGATTCATGAACTTTCCATAAAATCTTGTTATGAGGTCTACCACGATACTTAATTAAATGAATATTTATTGCAACAACAAGGCTGGAGAAATAAAGAATATGTCTATGTGTTTCAAAGTCCTCGAACAACCAGACATCAAAATTCTTGATAGGGTATCTCCTAAGCCATGTTCATGTCATCACAACAAACCCTACTCGATATAATACCCTCTCCATCAATGATTGTGGTTGTCAATTTTCTCTTAGGGTCAATACAATGACACAAAAAACAATTCGTTCCTTCTTCATTGTTCTCTTCTGCAACAACTGGGTACACATGACCTGCATATTATAGAATGATAATTAATACCAAAAATAATGTTTGATGTAAAAAAATGAGCCAAAAAAAATTCCTTCAATATAATTTATCCAAAAAATCACCTCATTCCACTAGGTTGGATACATGATTGAAATCAACTGATGCTTCCATTTGGTTCAACTGTAGTTCTCTAGGAATTTGATAGGTATCAATGGGAACCAACGGTCTACAAGACCATTTGTAAACCCACTCTTGTGATTCACATTCTTCCCAAAAAAAATACATACATGAAGAGAAAAAACATACAATCTGTCTAGTATAAATTATCAGTGAACTTGCATTTGAACTTCGAAATGAGTGCATGTCACTGGATCCTGCAACTGTACAACAATCTTGATAGTTTTCAATGTCAGATTCAGTCATCAACCAAAAATATCTATAAACCATTGATGTACCTGCATTAACTAGTCCCATTGTAGAGTTACACCATCTCACAATTGTTGTTGCATCTGTCAACTCAACACCACCTTCATAGTTCAATTCTTCTCTAGCTAGGGCTCTTTTTACTCATGCTCCTGCACCATCGTTCTCTCCCTTTCCATGCATCCTACTCAACCAATAGAACATCCTTGCATTTTTTAATTGCGAGGTATAATTATTTGACCATATTATGTGTTTCTTGTATCGTATGTTTCTTTCCCTTAAACTATCATAGAAAACTTTAAAGCATCCTTGCACAAACTCTGAGGAATATGTACGATCGTCACTTATGTAGAAGTGATACTCTCTTACAACCTTTCTATCCTCCTCTATACTATCATCTACATGCATGAATGCTATGTGTACAAAAAATAGAAACTTGTGTAGAATGGTAATACATATATTGCACTTCATTTTGAGGTTGTAGTGTATAATTTTCAGCAAAATCAACTATCTGAGACAATGGTACCAAGAGGAAATGTGTCCTTGCATAACTTGAATTTCTCATCTAACCACCGAGCTCTATATGTATGCATTATGTACTCATAAACTAGTTTCTCTTTAAACGTTCTCATAAAATCAACTACACATATATCCTTTTTCACTAACTCACATATCTTCAGATATTTTCCATCTTTAACCCCATATGCCACTGTCTTGTACTTTCCAAAAGATACTAGTTTCTTACCAATTTCATATGTGCTATCCAAATGTAGACATCTTGGAAAATGTTGCAAACCACCACATGTAGCACAAGAACCTTTCAAACACATCATCTTATAATGAATGAAACCATCATCTCTTTTACATAACACACTTGAAATAAATTCTCTTGGTGACTTAGGAGGTAGTTGTATATTGCATTCTTGCAAAACATCGTTAGTGTGCAAAGTACAACATATATGACGATAAATATCATACTGCATGGAAAATTCAATATGCATCCTACACAACATGTGGTGTATACATGATTAATTTTAACATAAAAAGGTTTTGCCATTTAAAAAAATCTTTGACTAATTCTTATTTGAGGAAACTTTTGAAGGAATCTTTCATAAAATTTTGTTTGATTCATATCCAAATAGTGTTTGGCATGTGGCTCACAATTTATAGATCCAATTTTCCTTCCAACAACATCTCTTTGGTTAGACGAAACCCTTCTGTTGTCGTGCCAAAAGTTTCAATTAATGTTCTTAGTGCATCAACAACAACCTTGTATTTGTGTGGTAGTCTACCCAAGAACGCCCAAAGAGAATTATTATTAGGATCCTCTATTTTCTCCCACCTATCTAATTCTTTACGTAATGTTGTTCTACTTATGTTTAGTGACTTACTTGTTTTTCTTATCAAACGATCTTTTTTTATTTTCTTGCTCATTATGGTTGATGTAATAACACATTGAGTAACATTAGAATCTTTAGTACGTGATTTTGAACCAATACCTTGATATGCATCAAATAGATTTCTCACAATAGTTCTTTCGCTATTACTTTCGGATGATCTTAGGCCTAGAATTTTCATTGTCTCTCTAAATTTTAAATTTTTAATCATTTCAACAATTAATTGACATCTTTCAGTTTGATTTGAGTTTTCAAAGTAGTTTTACCATATTATTTTAACCATTCTCCTACAAGTTCATTCATTCATTTTATCAGGTATTGGCTTCAAAATATTCTCATCGATGTCAATTAGATACTTTAGTTCCCTACGAATGACTCTAGGAGATGTTACCATTGGTGAATTGCGTGCATTAGGTACATTTATCACATCAAATAGAGTCGGTGTATGTTCATCATTTAACTGAATATGCAATGTGGTCTCTTCTTCAATTGCATTAGGTTCATATGGTAAATCAAATATTGTTGGTGCATCTTCATTATTTGTTTGATTATTCATTGTGATATTTTCTTCAATTGCATTATGTTCGTTTGGTAAATTGAATTGAGATGTTGAGGATGACGTACCTTCTTGTCCCATTGTTCTTATGTCACGTAATTTATTCATAAGTTGCCTTTGTCTTTCCTTTTCAACCTCTTGTTGTTCCATCATTCCTTGCTTGTTCTTTCCTATCGTTAATACCAGTTGTCCTAAATAGAATCATATTACATAGATATGTAAAGAAAAGTTCTTAAACAATCAAATAACCATAAAATTGAACATTATCATTATTTTTTAAATCAAAACTATTAAATAATCACAATATTATTGACCAAACTAATAAGAACAACAATTCAATCATTTGAAATCATGCAAAACAAAAATTTCACTTACTTCTACATATAAAACTATCACATAAGCGTAGCAACAGTTACAATGGGGCCTTCAACGACCTCAAAAACTTATTTTGAGGTCATTGAAGCTGTTGGGCAACTAAAAGTATGTACAAGAATTGTGTATGCGACATGTCCAGTAACTCCATGCGCACTTTTAGTCCCTAAAAATGCTCATCAGACCAACGCCCATATTCCCAGTACCCCATACGTGCTTTTAACTTATCAAAACCCCATACGCGTTGAGAGAGAGAGAGAGAGAGAGAGAGAGAGAGAGAGAGAGAGAGAGAGAGAGAGAGAGAGAGAGAGAGAGAGAGAGAGAGACATTCCATTGTCTTTTGTTTTATAATACATTGGCAGGTGAACAAGTCAAATGTTTTTTGGGCCATGTTTGAAGGGGATTTGATGGTTCAAAATAAAGGAGTGATTGTGATAAAGGACGTGGGAGATAAGATTATTATGTTCCAAGTGGTATATAATGAGACGGGTAAACAAAATATAGTGATGAAAGAGGTGAGAGGAGAAAGTATTGTGTTTCAGGTTGTAGGTTTCATGGAGAATAGAAGAGTAGAAGCGATAGGGGAGGAGGTAGGATGAAAAATCTTGAAAGTGTTTTTGAAATTTCTCTACACAGTAAAAGTGGGTGATAATGAATTTTTTGCCAATTATAAACAACTTGTGGGGCTTGCAGCCAATTTTTAGATAAAGAATTTTTTTACCAAGTGAATTTGTGTATGGATGGGGTATGGAGGAAGGGAGAGAGGGGGAGCATGCTGGTTTGTTATTTTTGTAAGCAGTATTGGTACTTATTTTTATATTGTAATAATAGTTCATCTTGTCACCTTAGGACACCATATGACCCCTTAGGACATCATATGCTCCTAAAGGGTCATGTGGTGTGCTAAGGGATCACATGATGTCATTAGGTGTTATGTGGTGTTATGAGAGAGAGAGAGAGAGAGAGAGAGAGAGAGAGAGAGATGGGGTATGGAGGAAGGGGGAGAGGGGGAGCATGTTGGTTTGTTATTCCTATAAGTAGTATTGGTACTGCTTTTTATATCATAATAATGGTTCATCTTGCCACCTTATGATACCGTAATGCCATCTTGCCATCTTGACCCCTTAGGACATCATATGCTCCTAAAGGGTCGTGTGGTGTTATGTGGGGTTCTAAGAGAGGGAGAGAGAGAGAGACCCCTTAGGACACCACATGACTTCTTAGAGCACCATATTAGGGTTATAGGGTGTCATTAGGGGTCATATTGTGTTCAAAGGGGTCATATGATATTGTGTCATATGACCCCTTAGGACACCATATGGTGTCATTATGGGTCATATGGTGTCTTTAGGGGTCATATAGTATCTTTTGACCCCTTAGGACACCATATGACTCCTTAGGTGTCGTTAGGGGTCATATTATGTCCTATGACCTCTTAGGACACCATATGACCCCTTACGACACCATAAGGCGTCGTTATGGGATGTATCTTGTCCTTATGGGTCATATGGTATCATGTGACCCCTTAGGTGTCATTATGGGTCATATTGTGTTCTAAGGGGTCATATTGTGTCGTATGAACCCTTAAGACACCATATGACCCCTTAGGTGTCGTTAGAGGTCATATTGTGTCCTAAGGGGTCATATAATGTCCTATGACCCCTTAGGACACCATATGACCCCTTAGGTGTCAGTATGGGTCATAATGTTTCATTAGGGGTCATATTATGTCCGACGACCCCTTAAGACACCATATGACCCCTTAAGACACCATATGACCCCTTAAGACACCATATGGTGTCGTTATGGGTTGTATATGTTCTAAGGGGTCATATGGTGTCCTATGACCCGTTAGTACACCATATGATTCCTTAGGTGTCGAATTTTGTAAGCACTATTGGTAGTGCTTTTTATATTGTAATAATGGTTCATCTTGCCACCTCAGGACACCATATGACCCCTTAGGACATCATATGCTCCTAAAGGGTCATGTGGTGTTATGTGGGGTCCTAAGGTGGAGAGAGAGAGAGAGAGAGAGAGAGAGAGAGAGAGAGAGAGAGAGAGAGAGAGAGAGAGAGAGAGAGAGAGAGAGAGAGAGAGAGAGATGTGGGAGGAAGGGAGTGAGGGAGGGAGAGATAGAGAGAGGAATAAAAAAGGGAGGGAGGGATATGGGGAGAGAGGAAGAGATGTCACATGATGTCGAGCCTTGCATGTGTTACAACACCAAATGACCCCTTAAGATATCATACATGGTCCGAATGGGTCATGTGGCATCATTGGGGGTCATGTAGGGTCATAATGGGGCCATACATGTGTTAGAACATCATATGACCCCTTAGGACATCATATGGTCTTAAGGGGTTATATGTGTTCTAAGGGACCTTACATGATGTCATTAGGTGTTATGTGGGATCCTCAGAGAGAGAGAGAGAGAGGAATACACTATACAATAAGATATCAAAAGACAATATATATCAATATACATGTACATGTACATACACATATACATATAATACACATAAAATATCAAAAGATAATACACATACATACATATTATATGTATTATACACGTATTTATTATAAACATACATATATGTATACATATGTCATACACATATTATATACATATACATACATATTACATACATACCTATGTTTGTGTGTACACACACACACACACACACACACACACACACACACACATATCTACATATTATACATATATGTATGCACACACACACATTTTAAACATACACATTAATTTCTTTATGTTAGAGTATCACAGGCAGATTTTCTCCTTAGAATCGTGTACGCGGTGCTTATTCAAAATAAACCCTGTACGTGGTTCTTATTCAAAAGGAACCCCGTACATGGTTCTTATTCAAAAGAAACCTCGTACGCGCTCTTGTCTGTTTAGGCTTGTGAATAGGCTTTGATGACAAAGTTGTGGTTTGGAAGTTTGATTTCCCTCCATTTCCCTCCTTTTTGACGTGTTTTATTTTATGAACTTTTCTCGACTTTGTCATCATCAAGTTTACACTTCATCAAGTGGGTATTTCTAAAATTGCCACCATATTTTCACCCATCTTTTGAGCTTTCTAACCATATAATTTTTTTAAATTTGATCAACAATAACATATTTTATTGAATTTCTTTTACCAGTGTCTCCATAGTTCTCAGAGACATACGTGTACCATTTTTTTAATAACTTTTGATCTACTTATCCAAATTTAAAAAACTTTATATATTATTGTAGTGCGCTTGATTCTTTACAATTTTTCTTCTTTTTTTTTTTTTTTGCAATTTCGATTTTTTTGGTGCTAGTTATGCTTCGTGCACGAACAGGGACCTAATTTTCAAGATGTGCTCAATTGGAAAAATCATAAAAAGAAAATAATCATCAAAAAAATACGCAACTTCTAGTGCTCACTCTTAACTATCTTTATGTCGAAGAATTTTTCAAAATACTAATCTAACTATGACTTTTCTGATGTGCATGTCAGACACTACGTTATGTCTTTTTAGAAAAAATCAGGGTTTGTGTTTCATGTGCGAAGGATTTTACCCCCTTAATCTTATCCAATTTTTTTTAAAAATAGTATTTTGGAAACTAGGTTCAAAGTACTACAATCTTTGTTCTTTGAGTATCTTCATATCTTGAGTGGATGACTCTCAACTTTCTCCTCCAAGTTCAGGTTTACCCGATTTCAGACAAAAAGTGTCCATTTATACACCCCTTTTTGCACTCAATCTTGGTGCACTTACCAATGTCTTCTCAAGGATAGGGGAGGTCCAGGCTTTGCAAAATGGAATTTCATTACTTAAAAGGCTTTAGGGGCAAAACTGACTTGGAAAATGTACAGAGAAACATATAAGCTTTGGTCAAAATTCTTCACAGGACATACTCGGATACCAATGATCTAAAAGGAATCCTTACCATGACCAATTCTTAGGGTTGATCATCTATATGAAAATTTTAATGGGAAAGTCAAAGTATAATAACAAAATATTTGACATGGAATACATAGACACAAACACACACACACACACACACATATTATATTTTCATGTTTTATGCTTGTTTTTGTTTTTTGTATTTGAGTTATTTATTTTCTTTAGTGTTGTTTTTATTTGTTATAGTGTTTCTTTGTCTTGTTATTCTTTTTTGTCTTTTTTACCTTTGTGTACATATTATTAGTAATTTTCATTTTTCTTCCTTTCTTTTTCGTATTTTCTTGGTATTTCATTTAACCTTCCTTTTTATTATTATTTTTTTATTTTCCTTTTTTGTTTTAGTTGTCTCCTTGTTTTACATGTAGTCTTCCCCCTTCTTCTTCACCCCTCCCCCCCCCCCGCCTCACCCACTCCCCTCACCCCCTCCTCTCTTCTTTTTAAGGGTTTTTTTGGTCTACAACAATCATTTTATCTCCTTGAGCTCTCTAACATCCTGATGATAGATCACAGAGTGCAATCTGAAACATTGATGGTAAAAAATCTCTTACATGATGGAATCCAAAAGAACTACATTGATTTATTATGGATTGTGAAAATTTCATATCATTAATGGAAAATTGGTAACAAGAGAGACACAAAATTTAGGTTTGACTCATGGAATTTCCATGAGATGATCACCGAATTAATACGTGATGTAGATTGGATCAAAGTTTTGATCAATCTAGTGGGAAACAAAGTATGCAACTATGTATGTATAATGGTAGGATACTCAAGTGAAGACTGTGGTTGGATTGATTGGTCCACTCTGCCAATTTCTGAAGATGCTAAAAGATCTTTAAACAATATCATAAGAAAATAGAGGTTAGTGATGTTTAGTGAAGAGAACAAAGTAATATGGTGTGGTTCCAAATTAGGTAAATATTTGGGGTACACCATACAAAATTTGTAGGGAGGAAATGACAGATGGTCACCTAAGCTATGCTAGAGCAGGTGTATATTACCGAAGGCTAGTGTTTTTCTTTGGATGGTATTGCACCATATGATATTAATGGGCGATCGCTCATTGCGGTTAGGTATTTAGGGCCCAAGCGTCTATCCCTCATGTCATGCAAATGGTGAGTCGTCTAATCATTTGTTGTTGCAATGTTCTTATGCAAAGCACTATTTGGTTGTAAAATTCATTAATTTGTTCTTCTCCTAGGCATGACAATTTGCTTAACTTTCTTCTAAGCTATCCAATTAAAGACAATTGAACTTGAAGGATATTTGGTGTGCTGCTTTGTCTATGTTGATACAGAAAATTTGGAAATTTAGAAACATGTAGATTTTTTATAATAAGAGTTTAAAGGTGGATGAGGTCATAAGGAAAATAGACGTAGGGATATGCAAAGTGGTGAATACCAAACAACAATCAAGAGTCATGACTCACTTTCAAGATTAGGATAATGATATTCAAAAGAGGTGGGTTTTTGTCTCACCACCTTCAGGAAACATAACAACTAAAATCAATAAGTGGAAGGACACCAAATGGATTGATTAAAATAATGGAATGTACAAGATTAAATTTGATGGTGCAACAAAGGGAACTCATGTCTAGTTAAGATCAACTACATTATTAGGAATGACAATGTGAGGTTCTTTGGGCTCTTGCACATAATATAGGGGTTGCAGCAAATAGTGAGGCTGAAATGGAGGGTTTATCTAGGGGTCTCAGGTTATGTATGGAGAAAGGATTAAATAATATAGACGTGGAAAGGGATTCCCAAATTTGTATTAATGGAGTATGAAAAAAAATGCATAATTAGAAATTAAGACCCTAGATTGACAAGATATGGAGTTTATTGGATCGTTTGGGTAACTTTGTAACTACTCATGTGTATCAAGAAGCTAATTGGGGATTTGATTGGCTTGCCAATAAAGGAGTGCATTAGAATGAAAAAGAATTAATTTTCAACTCAAATGAGGATTGGGTTGATTTGTGGGTTGTTGTCTCCAATGAGAAAAGTACTTAGGATTTATAAGTTTATGAGCCTTTTCAGTTTAGAGGTGTTGGCTAACAAGTGAGTTGACATGGATACAGATAGAGAGAGGTATCAGTGTGTTTTGATTGATCTCTTATCTTTCCAGTCACATGCTAGATCTTTATTCTCAGTCTGATCATCTAGTCAGGCAGGTGTTAGTGCAACAACAGTTGTTGTCTTTGTGATTTATAATGTTGCATGCTATGCTTTCATCAAGTTAACCAAGGAGTGAAAGTTCTCTCTTTGCCTTGAGTGTGTAAAACTCTTTGCCTCTTTAGTTCCTTTCTAACATTATCTGCATGATTTATTCCAATGTTTGTTTTATATTTGTAGTCATGCATTTATAAAATTAATATATAAGTGATATTATTTTTCATTCTCAACTACTAAATGTTTTTTTCTTTTGTTTTTCTGCAAGTATTACTTCTATTTTTTTGTTAGATCCTTACCATAGCTGCAAATTTTACTTGGTATTAAATCTTACTAGAGCTAGGAAGAAAGAGGGTAAACAATTTTTATTTGTAGGTATTGAAGTTTAGAGTTGTTTTAGATTGGAATATCCATTGTATTGAGGATTTTTATTTTTGTATCATTTTGGAGATTATCTTGAGTGAATCATGTCTAAGGGTTGTAGATGTAAATATTGTGGAAGCAATCAACATGGGCATGAATTGTGTCCTAATTTCTCATATAATGATTTTCAACTCTTACTTGAGAGTGCATCAAAATATCAAGTTGCTCATTCTCCCCCTGCAGAGATAGTTGTTGTACCTTCATTGATTGAGACTCTTCTTTCTATTAAGTAGGATAATTCATCTCTTTGTATTCCTACTTGAAATTTTTATTTGACAAACATTGCTTCATTATTTGTAGAGTCCCACATTGTCGACTTGGAGGACATCATTAAGGACCTTCATATCCTCTTTTTTGATAACTCCTATGGAGTTGACTCATCTTATTTTGATGTTATGGGTGCATCTTTAGACCCTCTTATTCTCTCTTTGCCTATATTTTCTTCTATCGTGGCAGTACTAGATTCTCATTGGCCCAACTATCATCATACATCCATTGTCATTGTATTTGAGTTTCTATGGTGCTTAATTTATCTTATAAGTATTTGTCACACTTTGGCATTGGTTTAGAGACATTTGAAAAAATTTGGAGGTGTCATCTTTGTCTTTGGACTATGATCTACATTGGTCTTCATCAGATTCTAGATTGCCATCTTCAGCAGTGCCTGATTTAATCATGCCAACTTTCAGCATCGACATGAATACTATTGAGTAGTTTTTCAGAGACATCATACATCTTGATTTTTCTTCGTACATATTCCTTCTAGGATTGGTGATACTTTATTCATACATCTTTGGTTGTTTCTTTCTAAGGGGAGGAACGTTGTTCGATAATCATGGACCATCTTCTGCATCTAGTTTCGAGCATCTACTATTGATTGCATATTATGGGGGGATACTTGGTCCTTCCATGCCACTTAATTTCATAATTTTCACTTTTTGCGAGACCTTTTTTAGGCGAAGGGTATTCCAATGCAGTAGTTGCCATGCAGAGTTAGAGAAAATTTTGAGGGGGAGTTTTCTTCCCATAGGGTTTCCCCTCTTTCTTCTTTCCTTTCATTAGGCTTAGTCTCCTTAGTTAGACTTAAGGGGGGGTGTTAGCACAAATTAATAGTCATTCTCTCTATGATTTATTTTCCTACATGCTCTAGTTTCATTAAGTTAACCAAGGAGTGCAAGTTCTCTCTACCTCCCGTGCAAGTCAAAACTCTTTGCCTTGTCGGTTCCTTTCCAATATTTTTTCCAAGATTTATTTTGGCATTGGTTTATATTTGTAATCATGAATTTATAAAATTAATATACAAGAGAGATTATTTATCATTCTTAGTTTCTATATTTTCTTCTTTGTTTTTCTACAAGTATTGCTTTTATTTTTCTGTTAGATCCTTACTGTAGCTGCAAATTTTACCGCATGTTGGTCATTGAAAAAACTGCCTGAGTAGGTAGTATGTATTATGTTCTACAACTCAAGCTTTGGAGAGACACAAAATTTCTTGAGATACATAGTCTGGAAATGATTTATCCGATCAATAATGTGTTGTTTCCCTGACATTTACTCGATCTCGCAAGTGGTGTGTGCTACCAATTGGGTGTCTTTGTGGTTCATATCTTTCATGTGGTCAAGTTATATTTATGACAAACTATGTTTTCCAAGGGCATGAATGGTTTATTCCATCCCAATCTAGCTTCATATCAAACCTTTGGTATGATGAGAGATCTCATGTGTATCAAGATAGGGTATCAACTAGAAGGTGGGGATTTTGGGATTTATTCGAGACATTGCAAGCTTTGTTTGGTTTTCTAAAGTGGGTCTGAATATCAGATTAAAAATATTTGCAATCCAAGTTTAGATATGGAACAAGATTATCTCAATGTTGTTGTTGTGACTACCATTAATAATTGTTTATTGGCTCTAGAGTTCTTTAAATGACAAATCAAAATGAGAGGTGAATGCAATCACAGTGATGGCAGAGCATTTTGGTGATAAATGTAGATGTGTCAACAAGTCCTGAAATGATCATATTTATGCCTTGTTTTCGCTAAGACATGAAGAAGAAGCTCACAATGCAATAATCAAAATAGTTGGGTTCGATGCCTTGAATTAAGGCCACACTCATGATGGGGAAATCTATGATAGATTCCTTGTTTCAATTGTGCAGTTTTCAATGGAACGTTTAGATCACACACACTAATCTTATACTTCTAGGCTTAAAAGTGTTAAACACTCAGAGTTGACTGACATTTTGTAGGCTTAATATGTTTCTTAAGGTGTTTGGCCACACTAAGCATACACTTCTAGGCTTACAAGTGTTAAACACTTAGAGTTTATCAATATTTTCTAGGCTTTTAATATTTTGCTTAGTGTGTATGGTTTAAGGTTGGTCGTGCTCAAATAACCACTGTGGGGATTTTGTGTTGCTAAGAAAATAGTTAAGCGAGAGAATTTGAAAGTAATGCAAAGGGAAGTTGATAAAATACTAGCCATGGTAAATTATAGAGTGGTCCTTGCATCGTGGGATTTAAAGGTTGAAGGTAAGAAAATCAAATCATAGAAGGTGTGGAGATTGTTCATAAAAGGGGTGGAGAATAATAACAACGTCGATGAATTTAAATGCCAACATCAATTTTCTTGCTCCTAAAACTATTGAGAGGCTTGTAGATATTGGTGATGGTGTAGGTTTCTTCCATCACATGTACTGATTGATCCATATGGATACTATGTAATTTTCTTTATGATATTAATGAAGAGAATTGCCCCCATAAGGTAGTACTTACCTTAAAAAAAAGAAAAGCTTTGGCGCAAGTAAAAAATTATGTGCATTGAATATGACAAATAATTTTGATTGTGTAGGCAAACATATTGACAAAATATTAGAGACAATGAATAATTGAATCCTCATTTTTATTGGGGAGTTAATTTATTCAAGGGTTAGTGTGGGATCATGGGGGATCAAAAAGTGGCGATTTGAAAAAAATAGCCTTTTCCACTTGCCTAAAAACACGAAAATCTGTGTTGACTTTTTGCTTGGCCTGGGTGTGAGTACACCTTGGCATGGTAAACACCTAAGCAAATCGGATATTGGATAAAATCAGATATCCGATTTTTATAAGTAATTTTAAATTAAAAAATAAATTATATATTATATATTATATAATATGTATTATATGATATATTATTATATTATATTATATATTATATAATAAATAATATATAATATAATAATATATAATATAATATAATAATTTATATTATATAACATCATAATTTATATTATATAATATATAATAAAATAATATATTATATAATAAATTATATAATATAAATTAATATATTATATATTATATAATATGTAATATATAATATATTATTATATTACATTATATATTATATAATATAATATATATTATTATATTATATTACATATTATATAATATATAATATATAATATATTATTATATTATATATATTTTATATTAGATATCGAGAGTCCAAAAAAAGTTGGAGAGTTTATACAAAACTAAAGATTGGGGGGCAGGGCCTCACCCGCCATCCTGAGCATCCAGAGACAGGGTTATATACAATTATCTCATTACCCAAAAGAAGGGGACATAGCAGAGTAAATTGCTATTGGAGAACCTCATGTTGGTCCTCCAGCCACGTGGTCCAACCTTGTTCTCCTTCCGTCCAAGCCACCTTCTTTCTTGCTAGGATCTGGGAGCACATCTCTATCCTATCGAAGGGAGGAGGCATGCTGTCCGGTAGATCTTTTATCAGCTTCTTCACTGCCTCATCAAAGGAAGTTTGGTTTTCTGCAAGCCTAGCCCATTCGTATTCGTCTTGCATCTCATAAACGAACATGGTTGCACTGCCATCCTTCAGGAACCACAGTAGCTTGTTTCTCTTGAGGTTCATCAAGAAGCAGACCTGCACAACAATTTTGTAATGTGTGAGTTTTTTTAAAAACTCAGTACATTCCCTTGTAATACCTTGGAACTTCTCCTCATTTTTAAGTTTCCAAATAAACCAGAGAATGTAAGAAGAGAGAATTTGCCAAACTAGATTAGAATCCTTTCTTAGTCCATGAATAAAACCAGTAACTATATCAAGAGTATAGACAAATTTTGTAATAGAAATTCCAAACAGAAGCCAAATTTCTCGAGCAAAGGGGCAGTCAAAGAAGATGTGACGTGCAGTCTCAAGTTTTCTGCAAATAGAGCATCGGTCATATGCAACCGATTTATTCCTAATAGGTAATATGTCCAAAATAAGTTGCCATTTGAAACATTTGACCTTAGGGGGGATGGGGGACCGCCAAAGCTTCTCAAAAGTTTTTTGCCAAGTGTGGGGTGAAAGGTTAGCATACCACAGAGTGTTGATATGTTCGATCACCAAGGTATCACTATTGAGAAGGGTATAGATAGATTTAGCTTTGATCTTAGGGAGGGTGGAGCCATCCTTCCATAGGAATGTAAGGTACCTATGGGCGTCTACTTAGGTGTTTTTAGGAAGATTAAAGGGAGCGCATGCACTTTTAATCATGTTGTAAGTCTTCTTATGTGAAGCGCCGAGATCATATTTGGTGCTAAGAGCTTCCCAGCTGATAAGGTTATCATATTCCAGAATGTCCATAATGTATTTAATTCCTTTATTATGCCAGTGCTTAGCAGAGCAACCTTTGGTTAAAGCAAGGGGTTTGGAGTTATGATGCAGATTCCACTAGATTGACCTTTCCCCATGAAGGGTATTGTCATAGTTGATGCTCGAGTTGTTAATGAGGCCATGCACATGCTCCCAGGCTTTCCAGATGGATTTAAACACCTAGGTGCCTTGGACAGACATAGGAAAACCACCTGCAATTAAGTCACTGAATGGGAGGGCTTTCCAAGTTTTGGCAGTTTTGGGAACACCATTTTGTATGTTGTTCCTGATGAGGATTTTCCAGGGTTCCTATCCTTCCAGTGAGTGAAATATCCACTTGGCTGCAAGGGAGATGCCTTGCAGCCTAAGATCCTTGAGGCCCAACCCACCAAGTTTTTTATCCAAGTGGCACCAGGTCCACTTGACCACGTGAGCTTTCCTTTTACCCTTCCCATCAGACCATAGGAACTGTCTGATAGCCTTTTGGATTTCAAAGACTTGGTAGTTGTTGAACATCCACACCAAGGAGTAGTATATGTTGTATGAAGATAGGATTTTTTGGCAGACCTAAATTCTGCCAGCAAGGGAGAGGACCCTATTGTCCCACTTATTGAGTTTACTGTCTATTTTCCCCTTGACCCAGCCCCACATGTCTTTAAGAGAGGGAGAAATAGAGAAGGGGATGCCAAGATAATAGACTAACTTATTAGGTCCTCCCCACGCATAGCCAAACTAGTGAAGCCAGTCCGGAGGATTATCTTTCCATCCAAGTAGAATGGATTTGGTGCTAGATATCCGGGCTCCGGATGCTCTACTGAAAATGTCAAGCTTTTGATTAAGGGAGTTAATGTTGTGCCTTGAGAGCTTCAGGAAGAATGAGGTATCATCAGAAAACTAGATGTTGATCAGTTCAGAGTCATCTAACATAGTAATGCCTTGGACATGGGGGGATAGGGTGTCATCTCTAAGGAGATAATATTGGGCATCAGAGGCAATGACAAACAGAGCAAGGGCAAGGGGGAAGCCTTGCCTAATTGATCTAGACAGGGGAATAGGCTGGGAGAGGGTCCCAATGACTTCAACCAGGGCGGATGCATCCTTGAGGAGGATTCAAACATAATCATAGAATTTGCTAGGAAAGCCAAAGGCTGAGAGCATCATGAGGATGAAGTCCCATTCCACCCTATCATATGCTTTCTCAAAGTCGATAAGGAACATGGCGGTGTCTTGGTTTGAGGATCTGGCCCATTCCATGGATTCCCAACTTGTTACAAGATTCTCCAAGATGTATTTGCCTTTAATGAAGCCTGTTTGGGTGGGGCAGATGAATTTGGGGAGGATCTTCTCAAGGCGAGAGGCTAAGGCTTTGGCTAGGATTTTGTAGGACACATTGAGAAGGGTGATTGGCCTCCAATTTTTAATTAGAGCTTTGTCCCCTTATTTTGGGATAAGCTTAATAATGCCCATATTTATGAACTCCCCCAGGGTGCCAGTGGCAAGGGCTTCATTATAGATGTCATAGAGGTCATTGGAGATCCAATCAATGTTAGTTTTGTAGAATTCAGCAAGAAGTCCATCAGGGTATGGGGCCTTGCCATCCTTGAGAGCCTTGATGGCATCCTTGATTTCTTGCATGGATATCTTAACTTTGAGAAGGCTGGCTTCGTCCTTAGATATTCTATTGGGAATGATATTCCTACATTTGGCACAAGCATCTGTCGAGGCTTCATTATCCTTAGAGGTAAACAAAGTATTGTAGAATATTTCAAAGGCTTCTTTGATGTCATTGATATCCAAGAGTTCCTTATCATCTATGGTTATTCTATCTATTATTTCCCTTGTCTGTTTTTGCTTAAGTAGATTAAAGAATATTTTGGAGCCCTTATCACCAAACTAAAGCCAGTGGTTGCGGGCTTTGATGAAAGCACCTCTGATTTTAACCTACTGGTGTTTCCTAAGGATATTTCTAGCCTCAGAGACCTATTTGGCCAAGGAAGGGGAGGAAGGCTGCAGTTGAATTTAATGTTCTAGGGAGTGAAGCCGAAGAGTAAGAGTTTTTTCTATGAATCTAAAGTCCTTGGCTTTTTTCTGATCAATGGTTTGGAGAAGGTTCTGCCAGGAGGAGATGTTCCTCTGCCATTTGAGAGTGTGGGATTGGGGGAGATGCGGTTGTAAATTGAAGAGTCTAATTAGCTTGATGGCATTTAGGACATCCTCATCTTGCAGCAAGGAGGTGTTAAGTAGGAATTTCTTATTGCGAGGGTGACCTGGGGTGATGGAGTTCCTGATGTTAATAATGGCTAAAATGGGGAAGTGGTCAGATAGGGTGGTTGGTAAGACTGCAACCGCATTCCCAAACTGGTTGGGGGAATGGAGAAAAAATCCTTATTAGCATAGAACCTATCTAACCTAGAGTAGATCCTATTAGTGTTTTGCTGAAAGTTACACTAGGTGTGCCAAAGGTTAGGGGTATTAGGTTTGGTGCCTTCCAAGGGGTCCAACAGTTGCAGATGTTGTTTAAACCTGTCATAGTGAGGTTTTTCAGAGTTTTTCATTCAAATGGAAGTCCCCCAGCCTTATCATTCTGGGATTTAGTCATATTAAAATCCCCTGCCATGACCCAAGGAATATTTGGGAGGAGTGTTAGCTAGTTCTAGAGGGATATTATTTCCTTGTAATCATTAGATGCACAAATGGAGCATATGCCAAAGCAAGAACCTTTAACATCTAAAGTAGCCCAAGCTACTCTATTGCAGGGGGAGGTTCCTTTATCCTTGAGGTACATAGTCCATTTAGGGAGATAAGAAGACCAAATCCTCCTTTCCCTCTTGGGTGGTTGGTACAGACTTTGATTGCATCTCACTAGGTGAAGTCAAGAGTAGTGTCAAGGGAGAAGCCAACAGATTTAAGTTCTTGTAACATCAGGAAGTCTAAGTTTTAATGAAAGTCCAAAAATCTTTTAATAACAAATTTCCTGTCAGGTGACTCAAGGCCTCGAATGTTCCATGATATGTATTTCATCAAAGTGGAGAATTTAAGGGGGGCTGATAGGGAGACCGTTGATCTCCAAATTTCTTCTTGTTTTTGGAGCCCATAGGCCTACCTTTCTTTTTATTTAGGGAGTACCCTTTGATAAGGTCCTCATCATCTTCACTGGTTTCGGGAAGCTCAGTTCTAGGATCTACAATTCCACCTATGTCAGACCTAGACAACTGGGAGCTTGGAAAGCCAGAGAGCATAGTGCTAGATCTAATTTCATCTAGACCCTTATTGGCATATATAACTTCTATAATATGATTATCCTCTAGTTCTTTGAGCGTGGATGTAGTCAAGGGAATGATAGTGTTAGTGTCAGAAATAAGTCCTACAAGTGAGCCCGAATGAATGGGGGTTCCGGATCTGAGGATCATTGCAGGGTTAATACTAACGCTAGCACCATCATCACCACGATTGGGGTTTTCCAAATTTTTAACCATATTCCTAACCACAGAAGTGACAGGGGATTGATCAGGGTCTTGAGGTTTATGAGTAGAGGGATATTGGTTGGTGGAGGAGTGGCTAAGTGTTGGCAATATAACAAGGATATTGAGAAGGTTGTTGATGATTATGGACATAACTGATTAAAGATGTTTTACTGTCTTGATATTATTATTTTGTCATTGATGTCAAGAAATTGATTTTCTAATTCAATATGATGTTGCCATATCTTAAGAAATATGATATGAAGATCATAAAGAAGTCGGTAAAGACACATGAAAGAATATGATGAATAAAGGGATAAGTTATTCAATGGGCAACTCTACCGAGTCAGACAATGATGAGATCTTGATGTTTTAGATTGTTTTAACATCATACATATGTTGTAAAATGTAAAGGTTAATACTACACTATGTTATCAGCCAAAGGACCTAGTTAGTAAACCCTAAGGACCTAGTCAGTAAACCCTAAGGTTATCACAGTCGGTTAATAAAGATAGAATGTCTACCGAGTAAAGTTTAGTATTCACCGAGTTGTAACCGAGCTATAACAGAATGCATTAAATGTTTACATGTGATATTTAATGAAAGAAGCTGCTGAGCTGGAGCGGATCAATGATTGGCAAGCCATGGAAGAAGTTTGTTAACAAATCTAAGGCAATGGAAAGTCAGCAAGAAGATCTATAGCTCAGATTGAACTGCATTACCCTAACACAAGTTCCAAGATGATTGTGTAAGTTCTGAGGCAGGGTAAAATGTTTTTCAGATCGTAAGATACAATGAACCTGGACAAGATTGAAGATCTGATGGCTATGATTGATCATGGGAAATGTGATCAAGGAGATTAAGCGGTTAGATGATTGTTTATAAATAAGGAACTGTTGATAAACAGTGTATGCAGGCAAGTGTATGCACAGGGATGCTACATAGTGATCACCGAGCATAGAAGCTTGAAGACCTATTGGAATAACAGAGTATTGATGCCCAGTAGATAGACAAGATTAGTTCTATGTCTAGATTGTGATTGAACAAATAAGAATCTGCTTTAGCATTTTAGATGTAAAGTTGCAGATAGATTGTATTACTGTTAGCTTGTGAAAGTAACAGAAAATCTCTTAACCGAGTGGACTTAACAGTCTTATAAGTAAATCCTCTAACAAGGTGACATTCTAAATGAGTGTTTGAAATCCTTTGACAAGGTCACTTCTAACAAAGTGAAGATCCTAACAGATCTGAGGGAAATCCCTTAACCGGGTCACATCTAGCAATTTGTTTTGCAATCTTTAACAGGATTGGCTTTTAACCGAGCATACTCTAGAAGAGTATATTTCTTAGTGGGTTTGAAATCCCACAATGGTTTTTCCCTATTTGGGTTTCCACATTAAATCTGGTGTTATGAGGTTTATATAGTTCATATGCTTTTGAGTTTGCATGTTTGACAGTTTTATTCTATGACTGATATATGTTATCGAGGTTGAATCTGATGTTTTCATTGATGATTAAGTTTGTATGATTCACCCCCCCCTTCTCATCTTGTTGGCTATTGGATCTGTACTTATATTAAGTATCAGAACTATCACTAAGATTTAGGGCATTGAGAGGGGTAACTTTAGGTCTTCGTTTCCTCGAGGTAACAAGTTGAAAACAATCAGAAGGCTTAGCAATAGGGACATATAAAGTGGAATTCTAATAGGATGGGGAAGGTCTTGGGTCAATCTAATAATAATAATTCAAAATTATTATATTATATTATGTATTATATAATACATAATATATAATATAATATTATATTATATTATATAAATATTATATAATATTATATAATATTATATAATAATATATTATATACTATGTATTATATAATACATAATATAATATAATATTATATAATATAATGTTATTTTAAAATAATTTAACTATAAAAATCCAATATCAGATAATATCGGATATCGGATTTTATCGAATATCCGAATTTCTTAGACAATATAAGTGGATTGTGACAGCCCATGGGTTATTTTTCACCCACGGGCTATGGATTTTTTTTAAAATCCGATATTCGGCTGGACTCGATATCTGATTTTGTGACCCAATTTTGCAAAAAATCCATTAAAAGGTAGGATTTTTATTGTTTTTCATCATTTTCATTCAAATTTTTGCATTTTTATAATGTTTATTTGTTTTTTAATTCAATTTTTTTTTCATGAAAACTAGGTTTTTTAAAATCAAATACAAAATTGTTCAAATTTGTTAACTAAATTCAATTGTTTATATTCAATTAGGTTAAAAAAAGGGGGATAATAGTGAAAACATTGATCAACCACAACCACAACAACCAAACCCTCCTGCACAAAACCCTCCTTTGCCAAATCGCCCCTCAATTCAGGATTTAATTGCACAAAAATTGAACTAATTGAGGGGGATTGCAGATGTCTATCATAGGATTCCTCGCCTGAACCCAATGTTTGATCCCCTCATATCGCTCATAAAGAGTATAGAAATCGTCACTGAGGAGCACAATGTTGCTCTTTTGTGGTGAGATTCTATGAGGGAACAAGATGCAGATGGCTATCCTATAAGGAAATCAAAGATCTCAAGATATCCAAAGTCGCTATCACTACATTGTTTGTGAATCCTTGCACTGGTAGACCCATAGACCTCAGAAAAACAAAACTTTCTATTAAATGGTGCACAAATGATGGTATTGTGAAAAACTTTTGGGATCGTTGGTGGATGGTTTTTGATAAACCACCCAACAACAATCTTGATATCCCCTTCTACTTCATCAAAAAATTATATGCTGAGTTTGTTTTAGGAAAACATGTGAACTGCTTTGACATCCAACCTTTCTAGGGTGTGGGTTTAGGTATGCCCCAAAATAGACCTAGCGCAGTCAGATTAGTCTAGGGCCCATATGTCCCCCCTCCTCCTGTTGATCCCCCACCTCCAGTGCAATATCCAAATATCATTTGTGAGGCGGCGTCATAGACCATATCGGCTATTCACTCTTTGAGTAGCCTTTTGGTTTCTCAGGATAGGGTGGTATCTCAGCCTACTTTTGATGGTAGTGGTGCATCCAGTGGCGTTGACACATCCTCCTCAGCTCCACAGATTTATGTGCCCCATAGTTGTGTCATGTGTGGGCACGTATGCTTGGGTCCAGTTGGACAACCTGTTGATCCTCCTGTGCACATTGCAGATTATAAGGTGCATGAGATGCACGATGCACTAGATGTTATGAAAGAGACTGGAGGATACCCTAGAGAGTCCTCATATGCTAGAGGTGAGGAGGCACCTTCATCATACATTGATGATGTAGTGGTAAGATTTGTATTTTCATAGTTCATTCTATATTTTAAATAACTATTTATAATCTAGATAATATTAAGTACTAATGTTTATTTACATGATCTATTTAACAGTTGACGATAGAGGAGGAGTTGACACAGATTCAAGAGGGAACCTTGACGACCATTTCATTTGACCTTGATAGCTTTACGGTACATATATTATTGCACCTATTCATTTGTATTTTATTGTACATACATGCTCATAATTTATATTGGTATTAATTAGATTATGTAGTAACTTGCATGTATATCTTATTTTACTCTTGTAGTGCACAAGTAACACAAGTGCGGGGTTGTGTGATTCAGGATCTGGTAGTCCAGTTGGAGACAAGGGAAAGGTAATTAAATGCGAATATGATTGAATGAATAAATTAAATAACTTATAATGATTATGCACATCTAGACATAGATTGATAGTTTCATATACTTGTTGTGTATATGTACAGAAAATTCTTGGCTTCACATCCTTGTTGACTACACCCACTATACCTGAAGATGAAGAAGAAGAAGAAGAAGATGAAGAGATGCCTCAAGTACATGTGTGTTTATTTTATTTTATGTTTAGTAGATATAATTCGTTATTATCAGTGACAATTATATGCTAACTTGTATCAATGTCAAGTTTGTGAACATATGTAGGTTGTATATGAAAATATTGAAAACATACCTCCTCGACCAAAGACATACATCAAGAGTCCTCCAAAGCTGAAGAGAAAACGTAGAGATGAGGTAAACAAGAATAGTTCAATTATAGTTCAGTTTTATGTCAACTTTTCGAATGTGAGTTATATAGGATAACTAATCTTAATCACGGTTTGTTTTTTCTTGTGCAGGATCCTTCAGAGCCAAGCAGTATGGCGAAGAGGATCGATTTTGATGATCCATTAGTAGCTTAGGATGTTATAGATAGTTTTGGGATGCTTACATGTCTAGTTGACATGTATATTTTGTATATGGACATACATTCATGTATATAGACATACATTTTCTTTGAGTTGGTGTTTATGCCATATTTGTGTATGGACATACACTTGTAATCATTTGACATTTTCATAAATACAGAAGTTGATATTTGATCATATAAATTTTTGCTCATGTGTGCATGGTTTTATCATGGAAAACTTTAATCTTCATTCCAATAATTAACAATGGTTAATAATGGTTATTTAATGAACAATACAATTCATTTCATTTCATCGTAAGTGTCGTTTGTAAAATGAACAATACAATTCATGAACAATACAATACAATACAATTCATTATTACCCTATGCATGCTCCTATTTTGTGCCCCCCCCCCCACTCGGTCGAACGCTTGGGGTCATACCCTACTGTGGTCATCCCTTGAGCACCCTAAGTGCTTAAAATTGTGAAACTTTGATGGGCCCTAACTCAGAATCCGTGCCACCTGCGAATGATTTGTTTGAACCTATGGGGCCATGAGAGAGGTCCCTACAAAATCCTATCTCGATTTTTCAAGTTTCCCTGTGGTTTTATTAGAGAAGCATTTTTTCAGTTGGCAAAAAAATCATGACTCATTCAATTGAATGTTGTCACGTGGCCAATTTCTCGTTATGCTCGTTATGATCATGAACCATCGATTCTGACATGTCCAGTTAGGCATTATTACCCTATGCATGCTCCTATTCCCCCCCTCACTCGGTTGAACTCTCAGGGTCATACCCTACCAGTGTCATCCCTTGAGCACCCTAAGTGCTAAAAAATGTCAAACTTTGACGAGCCCTAACTCGGAATCCATGGCACCTGTGAATGATCGGTTTGAACCTACGAGGCCACTAGAGAGGTCCCTACAAAATTTTATCTTGGTTATTCAATTTTCCCTAGGTTTATTAGGGCAAAATTTTTTCAGTTGGCAAAAAAATTGTCAGTCTCATTCAATCAAATGTTGTCGCATGGCCAATTTCTCATTTTGCTCATCGTGATCATGAATCATTAGTTCTGACATGTCCAGTTAGGAATTATTACCCCATGCATTCTCCTATTCCCCCCCCCACCAACTCGGTCAAACGCTTGAGGTCATACCCTACTGTTGTCGTCCCTTGAGCACCCTAAGTGCTAAAAATTGTCAAACTTTGATGGGCCTTAACTCAGAATCCATGACACCTATGAATGATCCATTTGAACCTACAGGGCCACTAAAGGGGTCCCTACAAAATCCTATCTCAGTTTTTCAATTTTCCCTATTGTTTTATTAGGGCAGCATATTTTTAGTTGGCAAAAAAATCTTCAGTCTCATTCAATCAAATGTTGTCGCGTGGTCAATTTCTCGTTCTTCTCATCGTCATGCTGAACCGTTGGTTCTGACATGTATAGTTAGGAATTATTACCCTATGCATGCTCCTATTTCCCCCCCTCCCACTTGGTCGAACGCTCGAGGTCATACCTTACCGTCGTCATCCCTTGAGCACCCTAACTGCTAAAATTATCAAACTTTGACGGGCCCTAACTCAGAATCTGTGGCACCTGCAAATGATCTATTTGAACCTACGGGGCCATGAGAGGGGTCCCTACAAAATCCTATCTTGGTTTTTCAAGTTTCCCTATGGTTTTATTAAGGAAGCATTTTTTCAGTTGGCAAAAAAAATTTCAGTCTCATTCAATCAAATGTTATTGCATGGCCAATTTCTCATTCTGCTCGTTGTGATAACGAACCATCAATTTTGACATGTCTATTTAGGCATTATTACCCTATGCATTCTCCTATTCCCCCCCCACTCGGTTGAATGCTCAGGGTCATACCCTACCGATGTTGTCCCTTGAGCACCCTAAGTGCTAAAAAATTATCAAACTTTGATGGAATCTAAATCAAAATCTGTTGCACCTGTGAATAATCTATTTAAACCTATGGGGCCACGAGAGGGGTCCCTACAAAATCCTATCTCTATTTTTCAATTTTCCCTATGGTTTTATTAGGGCAGCATTTTTTCAGTTGGCAAAAAAATCTTCAGTCTCATTCAATCAAATATTGTTGTGTGGCCAATTTCTTGTTTTTCTTGTCGTGATCACTAACCGTCAATTCCAACATGTCTAGTTAGGCATTATTACCCTATACATGCTCCTATTTCTTCCCCCCCCCCACATGGTCAAACGCTCGAGATCATACCCTACCGCCGTTGTCCCTTGAGCACCCTAAGCGCTAAAAATTGTCAAAATTTGATAGGCCCTAACTCAAAATCCATGGCACCTGCGAATGGTCCATTTGAACCTATGGGGCCATGAGAGGGGTCCCTACAAAAGCCTATCTCTATTTTTCATTTTTCCCTACGGTTTTATTAAGGAAGCATTTTTTCAGTTGGCGAAAAAATCTTCAGTCTCATTCAATCGAATGTTGTCACGTGGCCAATTTCTCATTCTTCTCATCATGATCATGAACTGTTGGTTCTGAAATGTCTAGTTAGGCATTATTACCCTATGGATGCTCCTATTTTTACCCCCCCACTCGGTTGAACGCTCAAGGTCATACCCTACTGATGTCGTCCCTTGAGCACCCTAAGTGCTAAAAATTGTCAAAATTTGATGGGCCCTAACTCAAAATCTATGGCACCTACAAATGATTTGTTTGAACCTACAGGGCCACGCCAGGGGTCCCTAGAAAATCCTATCTCAGTTTTTCAAGTTTCCCTACGGTTTTATTAGGGCAACATTTTTTCAGTTGGTGAAAAAATCATCAATCTCATTCAATCTATTGTTGTCGCGTGGCCAATTTCTCGTTTTGCTTGTCATAATAAAAAAATATCAATTCTTACATGTCAATTTAGGCATTATTACCCTATGCATGCTCCTATTCTCCCCCTCCCCCCCACTTGGTTGAATGCTTGGGGTCATACCCTACCGTCGTCGAACCCTAAGTGCTAAAAATTGTCAAACTTTGGTATGCCCTAACTCGAAATCCGTGGCACCTGTGAACGATCTGTTTGAACCTACGAGGCCATGAGAGGGGTCCCTACAAAAAACTATCTTGTTTTTTCAATTTTCCCTATGGTTTTATTAGGGCAACATTTTTTCAGTTGGCAAAAAAATTGTTAGTCTCATTCAATCGAATGTTGTCGCATGGCCAATTTATCGTTATGCTCATCGTGATAACGAACCATTGGTTCTGACATGTCTAGTTAGGCATTATTACCTTATGCATGCTCCTATTCCCCCCCCCCCCCCACTTAGTCGAACGCTCAGTGTCATACCCTACTGACATCATCCCTTGAGCACCCTTAGTGCTAAAAATTGTCAAACTTTGACATGCCCTAACTCAGAATCTGTGGCACCTGCAAGCAATCTATTTGAACCTATGGGACCATGAGATGAGTCCCTAATAAACACTATCTCAGTTTTTCAATTTTCCCTACGTTTTTTATTAGGGCAGCATTTTTCTAGTTGGCAAAAAAACGGACAATCTCATTCAATCGAATGTTGTTGTCTGGCCAATTTCTTGTTCTGCTCATCGTGATCATGAATCGTTAGTTTCAACATGTCTATTTAGGCATTATTACCCTATGCATGCTCCTATTCCCCCCCCCCCCACTTGGTTGAACACTCAGGGTCATACCCTACCGCCGTCGTCCCTTGAGCACCATACGTGCTAAAAATTGTCAAACTTTGACGAGCCCTAACTCGGAATCTGTGACACCTACAAATGATCTGTTTGAACCTATGGGGCCATGAGAGGGGTCCCTACAAAATAATATCTCTATTTTTCAAGTTTCCATATGGTTCTATTAGGGCAACATTTTTTTAGTTGGCAAAAAAATTGCCAGTCTCATTCAATCGAATGTTGTCGCGTGGCCAATTTCTTGTTCTGCTCATTGTGATAACGATCTGTTGATTCTGATATCTCTAGTTAGGCATTATTACCATATTCATCCTCTTATTTACCCCCCCCCCCCCAACTTGGTTGAATGCTTGGGTTCATACCCTACTGGTGTCGTCCCTTGAGCACCTTAAGTGCTAAAAATTGTTAAACTTTGACGGGCCCTAACTCATAATCCGTGGCACTTGTGAATGATCCATTTAAACCTACAGGGCCATGAGAAGGGTCCCTACAAAATCCTATCTCCGTTTTTTAAGTTTCCCTACGGCTTTCTTAGGGCAACATTTTTTCAGTTGGCGAAAAAATCATCAGTCTCATTCAATCAAATGTTGTCGCATGGCCAATTTCTCGTTCTGCTCATCATGATCATGAATTGTCAGTTCTGACATATCCAGCTACACATTATTACCCTATGCATGCTCCTATTTCCCCCCCCCCCACTCGATCGAACGCTTGGGGTCATACCCTACCGTCGTCGTCCCTTGAGCACCCTAAGTGCTAAAAAATATCAAACTTTGATGAGCCCTAACTCAAAACCTATGGCACTTGCAAATGATCCATTTGAACCTCTGGGGCCATGAGAGGGGTCCCTCCAAATTACTATCTCATCTTTTCAAGGTTCCCTAGAGTTTTATTAGGGCAGCATTTTTTCAGTTGGCGAAAAAATTGTAGTCTTCTTCAATCGAATGTTGTCGCGGGGTCAATTTATCATTCTGCTCATTATGATCATGAACCATTGGTTCCCACATTTCCAGTTATGTATTATTACCCTATGCATGCTCCTATTTCCCCTCCCCCACTCGATTGAATGCTCAGGGTCATACCCTACCGCCGTCGTCCCTTGAGCACCCTACGTGCTAAAAATTATCAAAATTTGGTGGGCCCTATTTCAAAATCTGTGGCACTTGTGAACGATCCATTTGAACCTACTAGGACACAAGAGGGGTCCCTACAAAAGCCTATCTCAATTTTTCAATTTTCCCTACGGTTTTATTAGGGCAACATTTTTTCAGTTGGCGAAAAATCCGCCAGTCTCATTCAATGAAAAAATATAGATAAACAAGCATTACACTATAGACACATAATGATCATCAATATTTCCATGTATTCTATACACATAATTACCATTACACTTTCATGTGACATCCATGAACAAATATGCAAACATGATTTTTCATCGTTATCAATACAAATACACCAATGTACTCATGTACATATACATTGTATATCATCAATATAACTAAACCAGTTTGCTCATGGACATCGTATATCATCCTAACAAAGTTACATCGATTCACATCCATATACAAATATAACATCCCACTTCATTTGCATCAGACATCCTCATATCCTAAGAGAAAAGCTTACGTACAACAACGCCTGCATATAAATGAAGACCAAAATAAGCAACCTTTTTATGTGGAATGAATGTGCTACAAGAAACAAATTATAACACTTAATACAAATTATTTTGTCAAATTATAAATAGATCATTTGAAATATTTTTAAGATGTACAAGATTGTATAATTACGGAACTTACCAGTTTCTCTGCAAAGTCTACAAGCATAACTTCGAAGAAAGACGCATGTTGATTAAATCCCTTCTCATGACATTTCTCTGCATGGTTGAAGATGATGGTAGATATTGTCATTTCTAAATGGAAATACATTCACTTGACATAGTGTGTGAAAGTTTACACAATTTAATCACATTGACAAAGTGAGGGACTTGGTATTTATGCACAAAATTTAATCCCATTAATGCACAAAGGAATATGTACCATCACTAAGAGTAAACTAGTCAACAACGAATGATCTAGCATGAACTTGTATTTTTAAGAATTGTTAGTCTAGACATAAAATGCATGCATGAACATAAAGGCTTTATGATAATCACTTCAATTGAAATGCATGATAATAAATGAAAAGGTGGGGTTATGTACCATAAAAATACATCCCTTCAAATTATATCAAGAGAACCCACTATGTTGACGCAAAAAACATAATGTGATACTGTTGTATATCATAAAAAAGACTTGCATGAACATAAAGGTTTTGTGATAATTATATCATCAAAAATTGTCAAATAGTGTTGTCTAATAACAAAAATTATAAATCTCATCAAATACATGATAATAAGTCATTTTGCAAAAATACGTCCCTTCGAATTATATCGAGTGTACCCGCTATGTGCATGCGAAAATCGTGTTGCCAAAAAAAATGTTCATCAATAGACCTACATTTTGAACACATCCTTAATATACATGTAACAAACTTGAACATTAAGGTTTTATGATCATTGTTTGAAATGAAATGCATGATAAAAAAAATAAGGCACCATTAAAGACCTACTCAAGTATGCCTGAAGGGTCATCTCTTTGCTTAAGAGTATCCAGTATTGCTTCATGATCAGAAATAGTCATTGTCCATAGATCTTTGGTCTTCAATTTTTCTTGATGCTTCAAAAAATTGATATTTGTAGCTATAATAAGGTGTGAATACATGAGAATGGTTTTGTGTCTCTCATAGTTTTCAAATGTAGGTATGTCATTCTTTCTAATCATGTATGTTCACAACTAAGTTCCCACAACAACAAATGAACCTATAGGATATGTGAACCTATCATCGTCTATCAATGGTTGTGTTAGCTTCTGTTTTCCCTGTACACACAGTGCCAACCAATATTCTGATCTCTCTTCTTTCCCTTGCGGTGCAACAACTGCAAAAACATGTCCTGGTTGTACAAGATCTAATAAACGGTCATACTCAAGTGAACTTTCCATGTCATCATTTGACAAGGATATTATTTGAGATAAAGGAATTAGATATTGGGGAACCCATGTATCAACCCACTCACTTGATTCACACTGATCCCAATCACACCGAACACAACTCTGACAAAAATAAGCCAACGCTCGTGTCCAAATGGTCCATGTACTTGCATCCGAGCTGAGAAATGAATGAATCTTTGAAGAATCTTTAATTTTTTGACAATCCAATTTGTATCCCATTGTACCCTCCTCAACCATCCAAAAGAATCCGGTCACTGCTGAATCAAGAGTACCTCCATGTGACAATGATGAACTACACCAATCAACAATAGAACGCGCCTCAGAGAAATTTGCACCTGAAATACTCAATTACTCCTTAATTAGAGCTCTCTTCAAACATGCACTTGCTCCATCATGCTCCCCTTCCCATGCCCTGCCTCAAAAAAAATCAAATATGAGGTATACGCCTCTCTACATGCATTCTACTCAACCAATAAAACATACGAGCATTCTTGAATTGACCCGTATAGTTATCTGACCATATGATATGTTGATCAATTGCTATATCTTTCTCATGCAAGAACTCAAAAAAAATTATTTAAAGAATGTTGCACATACTCAGAGGAGTGTGATCTATCATCACTCATATAAAAATGATACTCCCTGATTATCTTCTTGTCCTCTTTTGTACTATCAGGAGCATGTCTATATGTAATGTGAACAAAAATAGCAATCTGGATTGAATTGTAGTACTGAGGCTGTACCTCATTCTATGGTGGCAATGTATAGTTCTCTGCAAAATCAACCACTGATACAATAGTGCCAATCGGGAAAGAGTTCTTACACATCTCTGCAAAATCAACCACTGAGACCTATGGGTGTGCCTTGCATACTTGTAGAAAATATTTTCCTTAAAATCCAAAATAAAATCAGCAAAACTCACTTCTCTTGAGACTAATTCGCATCTAGAACCTTCACCTCCACTCTTCAAAGTATATTTCACTATCTCATATCTTTTTTTCTCAACATAATTCTTTCCCAACTCGTGTTTGCTGCCCTCATGAAAACATGAAACAAACTTTGACAACTCACCATATTGTGAGCACTTCTCATTCAAACAATCATTTCTATAGAATAGCAGCCATCATCTCCAAGGCATAAAAATAGATCTTGCAAGTCTCTTGATGATATCAGAAATAGCATTGCACCACACTCCTGCAAAATCTCATTAGTATGCATCATAGAACGAATATGGCATAAAAGTTCATGGTACATTGGAAACTCCATATGGTACTTGCAACAACAAGCATTATGAATCTTAAGAGGTACACAATAAAATGGATTCAAAGATTCAAAGGCTCTTTCTGATATTTGTAAAGTTGGATGTACTTCACAAAAACATTTGTACAACATTATTTGGCTTGATTCCAAGAAATGTTTGGGATGCGGTGTGCGGTGTCAGTTGTCGATTCTTAATTTCAAAGTGTCCTTTACATTGGGTGATACTCTAGAATTAGAGTGCCAAAATTGTTGAATCTCCTCCTTCACATTGTCAGTCAACTTTCTATCAACACGTGGAAGCCTCCCATCAAAATCCTATGTATCATGTTGAAGTGGATCATCAAGTCTTTGTCTTCGTGCAAGTGCTCTATTCAAAGTTTTACGGTTTATGTTTAAATCAACACAAGTTTGCCTCATTTGATGAGCCTTCCTCAATTGATGGCTTACTAAGGAGGTTGTAATCACTCTTCGAGTGGCTCTCTTATCTCTTTCTTTGGTATTCTTTCCAATAGAATTGAGAGAATCAAATAGATTTTTGGAAATAATAAAATTTATCTCCATCTTCTTGTTCATATGCATATTCAATTTGTTTAGCAATGGTATCATCTTTATCATCTTTAGCAATTGAACAAAAAGTTGGCATTGCTCAGTCAATGTCTTATTGCTAAAATTTTTGTCAAAAAGTTGTGTAGCCCACAATCGAACAGTTCTTGTTGACCTCTTGCCTTCAAGATTCGCAATAATGTTCTCATCAATTTCAAGTAACCATTTTAGGGTACTTGAAGGTATTGGATTTAGAATTTGTATTTCATCCATGAGAGGGTCTTTATTTCTGAAGTAATTAGGTGTTACATATACTTGGCTGAGCAATTCTACCTTCAATGTCAAATTTTTCCACATTTTCACCTCCAATGTCAAAATTTTCCACATGTTCACCTCCTATGTCAAAAGTTTCTACATTTTCACCTCCAATGTCAAAAAATTTCATATTTACACCAAAATTATGGACATCTTCATTGTCAACTCCCAAATTTTTGCTTTCCATTCTCACGTCATGTTGAGCATTTTCATTATCACTTTCAACATTTTCAACATGTTCAACATTTTCAAATTCAATTTTGTCTTCACTTGAAGTAACATTAGCAATATTTAACATACCTTGTCTTCTCCTCCTATGACCTTCTCTACCTCTTTCTCTATACACTTCATTTTGGTCATTTGAAAGTTTTCTTTTGCATTTAGACTTCCGAAAACTACTACTCCGCATTTACCTCCACAAAGATGCTCCTAAATGATTAACAATGTAAGATTTGACTTTAAGAATCTCTCAAAAGCACAAATTTGTCTCAACTTGTCTGAAAACCCATGATTGTTGACAGAAAATAGAATGTGAAGAATGTGGGCCATTGGAATCCATAAAATGGCCCACAAGGCTCTTTTTTATTTACAAAAATCGGATATCTGATATAATCGGATATCGAATTTATCAGATATCCGATTTTAAGTTTTCTTTTGCCTTTAGACTTCCGATGACTACTACTCCCCATTTACCTCCACAAAGATGCTCCTAAATGATTGACAATGTAAGATTTGACTTTAAGAATCTCTCAAAAGCACAAATTTGTCTCAACTTGTCTGAAAACCCGTGATTGTCGATAGAAAATAGAATGTGAAGAATGTGGGCCATTGGAACCCATAAAATAGTCCACAAGGCTCTTTTTATTTTACAAAAATTGGATATCCGATATAATCGGATATCAAATTTATCGGATACCAGATTATATCGGATATCCGATTTTAATGTATAAATTTTTGGTCCCAAAAATTATTCTCGTTGCTGCCTTTTTTTATTGTTGCCACATTAATGGCAGTGGCAAAAATCGGATATCCGATGAAATTCGATATCCAATTTCAGTACTCATATTTTAGAGAGAGAGAGAGATTAGGGGAGAGAGGGGGGAGGGGGTAGGGGGGGAGAGAGATTAGGGGATAGAGAGAGAGATTAGGGGAGAGGGAGAGAGAGAGAGAGAGAGAGAGAGAGAGAGAGAGAGAGAGAGAGAGAGAGAGAGAGAGAGAGAGAGAGAGAGAGAGAGAGAGAGATTGGGGAGGAGAGTTAGAGATTAGGGGAGAGGGAGAGAGGGGGAGGGGACAGAGGGAGAGAGAGATTAGGGGGGAGGGAGAGAGAGATTAGGGGAAAGGGGGAGAGAGATAAAGATTAGGGGAGAGGGAGAGAGAGAGAGAGAGAGAGAGAGAGAGAGAGAGAGAGAGAGAGAGAGATTAGGGGAAAGGGGGAGAGAGAGAGGGATTAGGGGAGAGGGGGAGAGGGGGAGAGAGAGAAGAGAGAGATTATAGTGTCCTAAGGGGTTGTAGGACACAATATGACCCCTTAGGACACCATAGGACCCATAACGACCCAATACGGTGTCATAACGGATCATATATTGTCGTTAGGGGTCATATGGTGTCCCATGACCCCTTAGGACACCATAGGGGTCATATTGTGTCCTATGGGTTCATATGACATAATATAACCCCTTATGACACAATATGACCCATGATGACACAATTTAGTGTCGTAAGGGGTCATATGGTGTCCTAAGGGGCCGTAGGATATAATATGACCCCTTAGGACACCATAGGACCCATACTGACCCAATATGGTGTCATAAGGGGTCATATGGTGTCCCATGACCCCTTAGGACACCATATGAACCCTAATGACACCATATGGTGTCATAAGGGGTCATAAAGGGTCATATGACCCATAACAATATTGTATAGAGTCATAAAGTGTTATATTGTGTCCTAAGGGGTCATATGGTATCTTAAAGGGGTCATATGACACAATATGACCCCTTAGGACACAACATGACCTATGACGACATAATTTGGTGTCTTAAGGGGTCATATGATGTCCAAAGGGGTCGTAGGACACAATATGACCCCTTAGGACACCATAGGACCCATAATGACGCAATATGGTGTCATAAGGGGTCACATGTTGTCCTTAGGGGTCATAAGGTGTCCCATGACCCCTTAGGATATCATATGACCCCTAACAACACTATATGGTGTCATAAGGGGTCATATGACCCAAATGACACCGTATAGAGTCGTAAAGGGTCATATTGTGTCCTAAGGGGTCATATGGTGTCTTAAAGGGGTCATATGACACAATATGACCACTTAAGACACAATATGACCCATGACGGTACAATTTGGTGTCTTAAGGGGTCATATGGTGTCCTAAGGGGTCGTAGGACATAATATGACCCCTTAGAACACCATAGGACTCATAACAACCCAATATGGTGTCATATGTTGTCCTTGGGGGTCATATGGTATCCCATGACCCCTTAGGACACCATATGACCCCTAACAATACCATATTGTGTCATAAGGGGTCATAAGGGGTCATAAGGGGTCATATGACCCATAACAATGTTGTATAGAGTCATAAAGGGTTATATTGTGTCATAAGGGGTCATATGGTATCTTAAAGGGGTCATATGGAAAAATATGACCCCTTAAGACTCAATATGAGCCATAATGACACAATTTGGTGTCTTAAGGGGTTATATGGTGTTCTAAGGGGTCGTAGGACACAATATGACCCCTTAGGACACCATAGAACCCATAATGACCCAATTTGGTATCATAAGGGGTCATATGTTGTCCTTAGGGTTCATATGGTGTCCCATGATCCCTTAGGACACCATATGAACCCTAACAACACCATATGGTGTCATAAAGGGTCATATGACCCATAACGACACCGTATAGAATCGTAAAGGGTCATATGGTGTCTTGAAGGGGTCATATAACACAATATGACCCCTTAGGACACAATGTGACCCATGACGACACAATTTGGTGTCATAAGGGGTCATATGGTGTCCTAGGGGGTCGTAGGACACAATATGACCCCTTAGGACACCATAGGACCCATAATGACCCAATATGGTGTCATAAGGAGTCATATGGTGTCCTTAGGGGTCATATGATGTCCCATGACCCCTTAGGACACCATATGACCATGACACCATATGGTGTCATAAGGGGCCATAAGAGGTCATATGACCCATAATGACACCATATAGAGTCGTAAAGGGTCATATTGTGTCCTAAGGGGTCATATGGTGTCTTAAAGGGGTCATATGACACAATATGACCCCTTAGGACATAATATGACCTAGAACGACACAATTTGGTGTCTTAAGGGGTTATATGGTGTCCTAAGGGGTTGCAGGACACAATACGACCCCTTAGGACACCATAGGACCAATACCGACCCAATATGGTGTCATAAGGGGTCATATGTTGTCCTTAAGGGTCATATGGTGTCCCATGACCCCTTAGGACACCATATGACCCCTAATGACACTATATGGTGTCATAAGGGATCATATGACCCATAACGACAACATATAGAGTCATAAAGGGTCATATTGTGTTTTAAGGGGTCATATGGTGTCTTAAAGGGGTCATATGACACAATATGACCCACAACGACATAATTTGATGTCGTAAGGGGTCATAGGACACAATATGACCCCTTAGGACATAATATCACCCTTTCCCCCTCCCTCTCTCTCTCTCCCTTTCCCCTCCCTCTCTCTCCCCCCTCTCCCCTAATCTCTCTCTCTCTCTCTCCTAATCTCTTTATCTCTGTCTCTCCCCTAATCTCTCTATCTCTCTCTCTCTCTCTCTCCCCCACTCCCCCCTCTCCCTCTACCTAATATCATATACTAATTTATTTATAAATTAATATATTGTATATTAATATATTATATATTAATAAACAATAGATTAATTATGTGCAAATTTATTTATTGAATTTACTTATTAAAATCGGATATCCGATTTTTGTTGTACAAATTTTAAATTTAAAATATTGGCTCGGGGATGCTTTGGGATTTGGCTTGGAAGTGACAAGCCTGGAAAGTCAACTGAAAAAACGTGTTTTTCAATATTCCTTGATTTTCTAGACTTTATATTGGTGGCTGACGACTTTTTGTTATAGCCAAAATTGATAAAACGAAAAGGGTTTTTTAAGGATGGTCTCAACTTTCCAACAATATAAGGCTTGTCTTATTTCAACTTTAATAAATAATTATTATTTATTTTCTAATTGAATTCTGACAAAAGTCCTAATTGATAGACTGATTGAAAAACACTCATAACTTTCAAACGGTATAACATTTTTTGAATCCAAAACATGTGTCACATCTTATGCTTCGTCTACTATAGGGAAATTTTTTTTAAAAATTAATTTTATAAGGTTTTAACCAAGTTAAGGTGGTCAGACATAGGAGTTTTTGAATTTCTGAAAAGCTGTAGTAAACAATTCATAAATAATTATTTACTTTATAAAAAAATATGTGTTGCATCTGGACATGAGTCTAATAATTTTTTTATCAAAATAATTATGATTTGATTGTGATTAGGGTGGCCAGACATACGCCTACTTATCCTTTTCCTGAAATTTTAGTACCACTGCATTGAAATTTGAAATTTTCATCAAATAGGATTTTTTTTTCCAAAAAACAACTAGTAGCTTAGAAACTACATTCAATTTTTTATAGATTCTCTTCTAACATATTTTAAAAATAATGTTCACAACTTATTCAAATTTTCATGTCAAGTTGCATAACTTTGATTTTTTGAAATTTCTTGCCACTTAAGGCCCTGTTTTGGTACATCATGATCCTCCACATACCCTCAAGCCAAAATTCATCAATAACTACATAATTATATAGAAAATAAGTTAATTTCTTTATTGAAAATATGTTTAATGAACATGACAAGTAACATGATGCAAGCCAAACTAAATTAATAATTATATTATTGTAAATAAAATAAGTAGATTTTATTAAAATTGGATTTAATAAATATGATAAATAATTTAGATTGTGCAAGTATTTAGATAAATTTACAAAAAAATATAGAGTAATTTTGTCTGGTTTTTCAATGGAAGGTTAGTATGTAATTCAAACTTCATGAATAACTATACCATTGTAAAGAAAATAAGTTGATTTCTTTAAAAAATATGTTCAACGAGTATGACGAATAGTAGGAATTTAACAATGACAAAATGTTAGAGAGGTAATAATTTAAACCTCCTCTTTAATAGAATGTATGAAAGCCAAACATCATTAATAATTACATCACTATAGAGAAAATAAGTTGATTTCTTTATTGAAATTAAGTTTAATGAATATGACAAGTAACTTGGATTACATAGACATATATGTATTAAATAATTTTCTTTTAATTCTAATATAGATAGTGTTCTTAAAATAACGATTGTTTCTTTTATAATAATAGTTAAAGTTTCTATCAATTTTTAGATTATGCAAGCGAAATTAAATTAATAGTTATATTGTGTAAGGAAAATAATTGAATTTTATTAAAATTAGGTTTGATAAATATGATAAATAATTTGGATTACATAAGCATGTAGGTATTAACAAAATATTATAGAGAATATTATTAGTGATGTAAGTCAAACATCACTAATAATGACATTGTAAAGAAAATGAGTGGACTTCTTTGGAAAAAAATATGTTTAGTAAATATGGATTGCCTAAACATTCACATATTGCACAATCTTAGAGAGTGTAAATAATTGAAGCCCTTTTTTAATAGAGAGTTAATGATGCAAACCAAACTTTATTAATAACCACATCACCGTAGAAAAATAGGTTGATTTCTTTATTGAAATTATGTTAAATGAACATGACAAGTAACTTGATGCAAGCCAAACTAAATTAATAGTTATATTATTTAAATAAAACTAGTATAGATATCTTAAATACACCTATCTAAATAAATGTCAATAGATATCAATTGAAACTATTTTATTTATTTTAAAATTATTTTATTTTGTTTTAAATTACATTCTATTTTAAATTATTTATTTTTCAATTATATTTAATTTTTATTGTATCTCTAATTTTTAAAATTTAATTATTTACATATAATTTTTAAGTAAAATCTAAACTTCTTATCATTATTTAAAAAATTTATAAAAATTATTAAAAATAATTTTTTTTATCAAATATATATTTTTAACCAATGATTCTTAATATGTCCACTAACAATTTAAAAATATATATATTTAAAATTTAAATGTTTTATCATTATTTAAAAAATTATAAAATAATTTTTAATGAATTAGTTATTCTTAATATGTTTACTAATAATTTTTAAAAAATATTTTCTATACAAATAGTAATTTTTTTTTTGAATCTTCATTTTTACTTTTTATATATACATCTATCTAAAACTTATAATTTTGATGAGGGCATTTCTTTTGTAATGCTCACCTAGAAACCCTTGACAAATAAGCTAGAATCTATCTACAAGGGTGGTATAGATTTTTTTAATTTTTTTTAATTTATAACTTAATGAAGGTACAATCACATGATATACTATGCACATTACTATCTTTAAATGAGATATAATCCTACCAAGCCTTATTCTCTAGGAAAACTAAACGTTACTAATAACTTAACATTCATTGAAACTAAGATAATATAATATCATCTTTGAATTCAATTACAATCACTATCCTAAGTGTCATTTTCAATAAAGGAAGTATAAACAACTTATTATTAACTTAATCATAATCAACTAGGCTCAAACACTTAACTAACATTTACATCAACGAGTTTACCTTGGGAACAATCATTTATTATTCATTAAACATAAAGGTTCATTTCCTAAGTAATAACTCTTTTCCCAACTTTATAAATCAACACATTTTTTTCTTATAATAAAATCCATCAACTTAATTTCATTAAATACATGATAATAACCTATATGTATGTGCATTTGTGTATGAACTTAAGAAATGCCCATTACTCTTCTTGGAGAAGGATGATGAGCTCATTTGGACTTATTCTAAATCAGGGGAATATTCGGTCAAAGAAGGATATGATTTTTTGTCTTTAGATGTTAAAAGTGATGATTTGCCATTTAAGTTATTTTGGCATGCTGCCTGTTTGCCTAAAGCAGGGGTGTTTGCTTGGCTGGCAGTGCAGGATAGAATTTTTACTAGCATGATATTAGATAGGTTGGGTATTACTGTAGTTTTTCCTTGCGTCATGTGTGGTGGGTCCCTTGAATCAGTGGATCATCTCTTCCTGCATTGTCCCTTTGCTAATCATTGCCGGTATTGGCTTTTTAACAAGTTAAATTGGAGGTCTGCTGTTAGTAAGGACCTTAGATCTCATTTTATGAGCTGGCCCCTATTATATCCATCTGCATTTTATGCTTGCCTTTGGATATTTGCTCCTCTGTCCTAATTTGGAGAATTTGGCTTGAGAGGAACAATAGGATTTTTAAGAAAATTTCTTCCCCCTTGCATGATGTGCTCTTTTGCAAAGAGAAGTTGATTTCTGAGACTGTCTTGGCTTTCATCTATAAAGGATCTAGTCTGCATAATACTTTCACACCTTGGGACAATTGGGTGACTAAAAATTGGGCTTCTGGATTCTGTTATGGTTAGGGCAATTTTTGATGGATATTTCAACTCCCATTTCTACACTATTGATGATTTGGATAGTGCATTATCTAATTACCATTTTGAATATGCTAGTTTTATTTCTCATTCTCAGTTACTATCTTCCGATTGGCATGGGGAACTTCTTTCAATTTTAAGGAATGGTTTGATGTCTAACTCATATGATAATACATTATTTGCTATGGTAGCTCTACTAGATCATGTTTCACCAGACTGTTTGGTTGTAGCTATCAATATATTTGCAGGAATCCACTTTCTTTTAGAATCAATGCACACCGTTCAGGCTTTGCCAGTGTTGGTTGCTCCTATCTAGATGGTGCCTACTTTTAGGATGTTGTTGTAGGTTTCTTTTATGAGCTATGACCGAAGGTTTTCTTTCTAGGGTTCTTTCCTCCGGTATGCTCTTTGAATCCGTTGTAAAAATAAATATTAATAAAATTAGTGGAGTATTCCACTTTTATCAAAAAAAAACAAACCTATATGTATGTTAACACAAAAATACCTACCACAATCATATAATCATACATCATGACATCCATCACATACGATAATGCCAAAGCAGAGGGTGCGAATCTCTACCAATACATACTAGACACCTAGATGATAATTCCTTATATGCTCACATACATTTATTTATAAACTATTTGCCTAGGATACGATGTCACACAACTTCATCATAAATGGATTAACATAATATACCAAGTTCATTTAATCTCATTCCTTTTATTTCCTATGATAACAACTTAACATGGTATAACTCATATTCCTATCCTAAAATCTAATAATTACAATTCATAAATAACTTCCTCATTTTGTAATTTTACTATAATACATACTACATTGTAATGCATCATGTCACAACATTTCATAAGAAGTAAATTACATGGTACATTAGTCATCATAATACATCAAAACTTATCCTTCACAAAGGATATGAATACGTGCCATAATACAAGGATCATAAAGGATCTCAATTCAAGAAACCATAAATATACATAATTTGCAACAAGAATATATTGAAACAAAAATGAACAAGGAACCAACAAGCACCATGAACATCACGACATGAAGACACCCCAATGGTAGAAGGCTTCAACCACCTGACCATGTGGAACCAAAAGGCCCACCCCCCGAGCTAGGAGATGATAATAGGGCCCTCAAGCATACAAGCCAAGATAAACAATACATGGTCTAAACTTACTTACATCAGATAAGGATACAATCAAGTCACACACATGGATCACATAACAAGTATACTCCTAAAGCTATAACACAAGGGGCAAGATAGCAGTGCTCACAAGGGAAGAGTTTCATCGCATAGCTTGATAAGTGTTATCCTGGCAGGCCTCTATAGGCCCCAACCCCCATCCTAGGTTATCCTGGCAGCCTCTCCCATCTCCCGACCCCCATACAAGACTCATGCGGACCCAACAAACCTTTCATGAGGACAAGGTAGTTGGTTTTTCCATTCCAGGCCTTCCACACCTCATCTTGAGCCTAAAAGAGAACTCAACCCATGAGGGGGCATCCAATTATCTTGTTTAATGTGATTAACTAGCCATCCCCCTAATACATTAATTACATTATCACTTATTAAGGAAACTTCCAATGGGTTATCCTGGCAGCCACTTTGGGTCCCCGTCCCAACTTGGAAGTCACTCCCCCTTCGGGCACAAACATACTCCAAAAACAACCATCAAC